>NC_142678.1:22168636-22468636 GCF_964200805.1 Pocillopora damicornis
GGAAGTGACTTATTAATTAAGCAGACAGCTGGAAATCCCAGAGAAGGAATGTTCACATGAAAAGTAGTCTCGCAATATTCAAAGGTATTTGAAGATAAAGACAGATTAATTAAATTATTATGACAGAGATAGTTTACCATAAGGTTGTTTTGTAGCTATTGTTTTTGTAGTTAAATAGGGCGAATGATAGGTTTATGTAAATCATCTTGAAAGTCATTTCAAAACAGTGACATCATTAGTCAAGAAGAACACGGAACTTCAATTTCTAAGATTGATCTTTTCCAGCACTAATCGTAGTTTTATTTCAATTAGCGCTAAACTTAAATCATCCGCACAGATATCTTGTCTACTGGTATTCATTTACCAATCATACCAAAAGGTTAGAAAGAATTATAGAATTCAAAAACATTTTTTGAGTACAGACTGTAAGTCGATATTAACTGAAAGTAAAATGATATCTGACGATTCTTAGTTAATCAATTTTTAATGTATACGTAGACAGTCGTCTCTGCTTTATTTAAATAGGGTATAGGCAGCCTCTCAATTAAGAGCTCTTGGCATACGACTAAGGATTCAGAGTCAGACAGAGAACTGTTGGCCGAAGAAGAAACCGATAATCGGATGCCGCATGAGGACTTTTTTTAAGACTTTTTATTTTGTCGCACGCTCGTGACAGGACAAAAACATCTTTCTTCCAGAAATTTATATGTCGAGAACAACTTTTGGATCCGTACCTGAAAAAGATTGTTTCCCCCAAACGACCAATTGTTGATTGGTTTTACAGTGTGGATACAGCTATTTTGAAAGAGTAGCTCGGTAAAAACTGTGAGTCAGCTTTGTTTTCTTTACTGAGGATATAGGTAGCTTCCTGAAGACTGCTCTGAAGAAGAACTAGTATTTCAGCTGCAAGAATGTCGGTGAATGAGACCGCAGTGGTAAACGAAACACAGAGCGTGTCGTCCTGCTTTAATTACGAAGTACTAAGGATCGCTTACATCGCTGCCTTTTTTCCGATATCTTTAGTTTCATTGTTTGGAAACATCTTTATTGGAATAATTGTCTACAAGACGAAATCCCTAAAAAAGCCAGTCAACTATTTTATTGCAAACATGGCCATGTCAGATCTGGTGTTTCCCATTTCCATGTTTCCTCGTGATATAGCTTCATTATTCATTAGCGGCTCCTGGTTGATCAGCGGTCCTCTCGGCCAAGCATTGTGTAAGCTGGTCTCCTTCTCAATAGAAGTCTCCGTTCTTGTTTCATCTCAGAGTCTGGTTCTTATCGCAGTCGATCGATTTGGAACTGTAGTTTTTCCCCTCCGTTCCCCACTGATCAGTTTAAACAAGTACCGCTTCTTCATTCTCGCCACTTGGATCATTGCCATGGTTGTCAGGTGCCCGATTCTGTTCTTCTTTAAAGTTTTGGAGTATCCAGACGGTCTGGTATGTACGCCATTGTGGTCTCCCTACTTCAAACACTTTACTGTGGCGATGATCGCCGTCGTCTTTTATGTCCCATTAGTTTTGATCACAATACTTTACCTTACCATCGTTATAACAATCAAATCTCAGAAAACTGCGGGCGAACAATCAGTCAGCAGGAGAGAACAACGTTTAAAGAGAGCGGAAATCGTTGGGAAGACCTCCATTGCTATCGTGTCAGCATTTACAATGGGCTGGCTGCCACTCAGTATCTGGTGGTTGGTGTACTTCTATTCATCAGACAAAACAGTGATATGGTCTTGTGGATTTCATTATTTCACGCAGATTGTTCGATTTTTGATGTACTCATACTGTGCTGTAAACCCCTGCATCTGTTTTATATTCATTGGACATTACCGCCAGGGTCTTAAAAATCTCCTCAGTTGTTTCTCTACGGCGCTCAGGGCGCCATAATCAAGTTGCACCGCCGTAGTTTAAGCCCCGCACTATAACAGTACAATAGTCGAACTTGTATTCAGCGGTCTCAATATAAGTTGACCGCTTAATTCAAGTTCAGTTGTACTTCTTCAGAGAGTCAGTAAGCGGAGTACTTTCAAAAGGGAAGTTTGGTGTTATAAATAAATTAACAAGTTAGTGAAATTAACTCCACGAAAAGATGTACAAGACTTAAGGCAAGAAGCGTATTTCTCTCTTAATGGATTTCAATATAAACTAACTAATTAAAGCAAAATTTCGTTGCTTTGTCTATTCAGTTCTTATATTAAAAGTTTGGGTTCAGAGCCAAAGATTGGTTAAAAAAAAACCGAGGGAAATTAACGTTTGCCTAAAAGAACTTCAGCGATAAGGTTCATCGAAACCGATATTTATTCTTTTTTACCCTTTCGTCCTTTTGTTCTTCTTTGATAGTCATATTACTTGTACTTTGGTTTTACCGCGGGGAAGAATTTTGTTGCTCAGCGATGTTTAAATTTTGAATAGATGGCCTCGCCGAAGCACAGAAGGTTAATGGGCGTATGCGGTCGTTTAAGTCGGTTTAAGCAACGGAGATATCATCTTTGCTCGAATACAGAAACAAGATTAAAGGAAAAATTTACATCGTAAGCCATATGAATTCTGTTATGTAAATTTGTTAAATTATTACAAGTTCTCCTGGTAAATTATAAAACCATACCATTTTTCTCGCATATAGGAAATCGGCTTTGTCCTGGCTGTTTCTTTCCCTTTTATTACAACTTCGTGACAGTTTTCTTTAAAACTCCAACCAGTCTACTGAGCAAAAAGACTAATGAGTAAGCTCAGGCTGGATTAAACTTTCAATGGCAACATAATTGAAAATAAATTCTGAATTGAAAAGAGCATTGTATATCTTTTCGCTACCAGCTGTCAACCGTTATTCTATATCAGTAAACATCTGCGGCTGGGCTATTCCTGGAGCCATTGGAACAATATTGATAATGATTTTAAAAACTCATATAAGATGGGCTCCTGCTCGTAAACTTGAGAAATTGTCCCTTTTGCCGACAATATCTGAAAAAGCATATCAATTGCCTAATTTCGGACAACGGCTGATTCCAATTATACTTTTCTTAGTTAGAGGTCTCAAGTGAAGACTGTCAATTTTCTAAAATTTTCCTAGGTATGTTCATTAGTTAAACATGTGAAAGTTTGATTGATCTATACAAGATGGATAGGTTGTGTTTTCATCCAGCAGAGTTTAAGTACACACCGCAGGGCTGTTGGCGGAAGAAAAACCTGATCTCTTGGCATCGAAAAAATGTGGCCAAACGTGACCAAAATGATGAATGGAACACAGTCCATGTCGAGCTGCTTCAACCTCACAGCAAAAAGAATTAGTGAAACGTTAGCCTACTGTCTGCTGTTTATTGTGTCGCTGGCTGCGAATACCTTCATTAGAATAACTGTCTATAGGAAGAAAACTCCGAGAACACCAATCAACATTTTGGTTGTAAACATGGCAATCTCCGACCTGTTGTTTCCGATTTTCCACTTTCCTAAAATTTCTGTAAAGATAAACACAGCTGGCCACTGGCTGGTCAGCGGTCCCCTTGGCCAAGCGATGAGTAAACTGAGTTCCTTTGCTAAAGATGTCTCAACTCTAGTGTCAGTTCGGAGCTTGTTGTTGATCGCAGTGAATCGATTAGGGACTGTAGTATTCCCTCTCCTTTTCCGTGGATCATCACCATGGCTACATTCATCCCGTATCTGCTCGCGTTCAAACTGGTCGAATATCATCATGAGTACGAGTGTGTGCAGCAATGGATGCGTGTTTTAGACGATTCCTCGTCGGTGACAAAATACTTTATGGCACTTTTTATTACATTTTTTTATATTCCCTTCGTTTTGATGTTTATTCTATATCTTGCGATTTTTTTGTAACTGAAGTCCCAGAGAGGACCAGGCGAACACTCAATGAACGCTCAAATTCAGCGCTGAAGCTTTCCATTGCTATTGTGTTAGGTGTTCGCTTTAAGCTGAATTCCATTCAGTATTTTTACATTAGTACGTTTGTTTGCAGATAAAATCAATACTACAATGTCTTGTGGTATCAAACAGTTATTTGAGCAAGTTGCTTCGCTACTGAGTCGAACAAGCAGCGCTGTGAACCCCTGCATCTGTTTTATTTTCAGTGGAAATTATCGCCAAGGTCTTAAGAATCTCCTCGGCTGCTTCCGAGTTGCCAGGGCTAATAAAGATGCAATGTAACATCATAGCAGCCGCTTTGGAATATAATAAGAATTGTTTGTAAACTGAACTGAAACTAAATTAAATACATCGTTATAAGAAGTAAAGAACATCCACACTAAGGGGTTTAGAAACGAATCTGTTGCCGAAAAAACATTTTTTTTCCTAGGGGTGTACCGTTGATATGCATTAAGAAATCCTGTCAACGTTGCATTAAAAACAACTATGAATAAAACATATTAATCAAGTAGTATCTGATAAAATCTTACAGTCATGTGCATTAGAAAGGATTTTAATTCCTGTCAGATATAGAATATCATCTTCATTTGGATTATATTATAAATACTCTACAGAACACAGGGAGAAACTAATCACTTTATCAATCACTTTATAGAAGATACGATCATGTCAGATGTATTAATCCAAATTTTCTAAGTTCCGAACGCTCAATCACCAACTTTGTTTGGTGAGGAAACATATACTGTGCATCATATATTGCTTGCTTTTAGGAAGCTTTCCATTTGGCCTCATACTGGTAAAACATGAGCAAACACTTACATGGAGTTTCAAGAATAGGACGCCATATGCTGGCGACATCCTGACGCAATTATCAAATAGTTGATTCTCTCAATCGTATATTGTGGGTGGAAAAATATCTGAAAGAGGAAAGCTACTGACAACAGAATATAAACATTTAATATTCTCTTGCTACTGATTAAACAATTCTGTTCAAAAAGAGTCTGCTTAATGACGTCTGTCAGATCTCTTTTCTTTATTTCGAATAGCAACATTCATTAAATAAAGTTTTCTTGTCTTCCCACCCCCTCAATTTATTCATGGATCTCGCCTGTCGGAAGCTTACAATCAGCAAAGACAGGCGAGGAGGCAGGCGCATAAAAGATGGCACGCAGAGGTTTCCTCGGACGTAGTTTCGTTTTATATTTCTTAATTGAAATAAGAGAAAGGGCTGCCAATGACTCACTTATTTAGTAAAAAATTGTCGAGAAATCATGACTAGTTAATGAGATGAAAGAGATCACGGATTCTTTTACACTTTACCCCCCTATAATTCTGATTAAGATTTCATATATAATATAAACATATTCAAATTAAATAAAGACAGACGAAAAGATATGAACATGTTTAAATAAAGACAGACGGAACTTAATCACTTCTTACTACAGGCTTCAGATAACACCCAGTTTTCATGAAGCATAATGGGGGACGAATTTTAAAAATGTCTTTTTCCTTTACACTTTGGCCGTCAGAATCGAGAAAATGTCAGATCTGTGAAATAAAGTCATCTGTGTCGGAAATTCGCTCTCGTGTAATTGTATGAAAATTTCCCAAATGCTTCTGATGGAAAAAGGAATATTATCTATTCATCAGACAAAACAGTGATATGGTCTTGTGGATTTTAATATTTCACGGAGATTGTCCGATTTTTGATGTAGTCATACTGTGCTGTAAACCTCTGCATTTGTTTTATTTCCATTGGACATTACCGCCAGGGTCCTAAAAATCCCTTCATTTGCTTCTCCATAGCGCTAAGGGCTACTCAGGTTGCGCCGCCGTAGCTAGGCCTCGCACTATAAAATGCTCATCAGTCGCAATCAAGGATAAATTTCGCACTGACCGTTTTAATCAGAACTTAAGGAAAGTCAACTTTACAGTAAAAAAATATCTTTTTAGTAAAAGTTCTCAGTTGAATAACAAAGGTGAACTTTGTCGATTGTCAGTTTGATGTTTTTAAAAACTATGATGATAAAGACGTTCATTGGTCCCTCTTGAAACTGATCGTTCATTTGCATTCAGCGGCATGTCAAAAAATCAGAAGAAGATAAGAAGCCAGGTATAAAAGCTTAATTTTTTATCACGGAAAATCTTGTTAAACTCTAGAAACTTTATGGGAGTTTTGGTCACGAAAATAAATTAACAAGTTAGTGAAATTAACTCCCCGAAAAGATGTACAAGACATAAAGCAAGAAGCGTATTCCTGTCTGAATGGACTTCAATATAAACTAAATAATTCAAGCAAAATTACGCTGCTTCGTCTGTTCATGCAGTTTTTCTTATTTCAAAAGTTGGGTTCAGAGCCAAAGATTGGTTAAAATAAGGGAAATTATCGTTTGCCTAAAACAACCTTAGGGATGCGGTTCATCGAGGCCGACATTTATTCTTTTTTTTACTCTTTCGTCATTTTGTTCTTCTTTGATAGTCATATCACCTGTACTTTGGTTTTACCGCGGAGACTGAAATTTGCCGCTCGGCGATGTTTACATTTTAACTAGATGGACTCGCCGAGGCACATATGGTTGATGAGCTTATGCAGTCGTTTAAGTCAACTATTTATCTCCATTTGCTATTATGCTTTTTAAATCGAAAGAAAGAAAATGCAAAATTTTTACAGAGCGGCTTTACGATACAAATGGCCGGAATACTTTGATCAAAAAGCTGTCACCGTTAAAAGAATTTCGAAATTCGTTAAATAGAAAGTGACTTATTAATTGAGCTGACAGTTGGAAATTCCCAAAAAGGAATGTTTACACGAAAAGTAGTCTCGCAATATGCAAAGGTATTTGAAGATAAAGACCGCTTAATTAAGTTATTATGACAGAGATAATTTACCGTAAGGTTGTTTTGTAGCTATTGTTTTTGTAGTTAAATAGGGCGAATGATAGGTTTATTATTATCTAAAAAGTCATTTCAAAACAGTCACAACATGAATCAAGAAGAACATGGAACTTCAATTTCTAAGATTGATCTTTTCCAGCACTAGTCATTTCAGTTGGCGCTAAACTTAAATGATCCGCTCAGCTGAAGGGAAGTTTCGTGAACAAAGCGCCATCAGGCACAAGCTTATCGGATTCAAATTGCTAACTAGGGTTGAGCCCTGTGCATAAAAATTATGTGTCAATACCGACATATTTCATCGGGAGGTCTTTCAAAAGACAGTTATTAAGTGGCGTTTTAAATGCAAACATCCATAGGGGGTCTTTTTCCATTGACGTGCTCAGTTCACAAACTTCTTACTACCAAATGACCACTGAGAAAAATAAAAATTACTGAAACCATCAATTCGTACCACGAAAGATCTTAATATGTGAACTGGAATCGGGAAACTCCTATACATGTTGTATTTCAAAACGTAATACGTTTTAACCTTAAACAATCCTGGCGGCAAGAACATGTAGTTTAACAAATGAATTTATATTTTTAGTTGGGGTTTTGCAAAGTCTACAAATGGGTAGATATGTTTATCGTCACTAACGGCGCTGCATCTCAACTTCAGCATAACGTATGAGAGCGGTGTCGAGTTCCAAATTTGCCGTCGGGGTTTCCGTTCTCAGTGAACGCAAATTTTTGGTCATTTTACGTTGAAGTTTTGCAGAGGACAGCTAAAAAAATGTAGGAAATTTTAAAACGCACGTACTGAGCTATTTGTTCTACTCATTAGACCTTTTGTTTTGCTCCGTCCTCTTCGGGGCCGTCTGAGTATGAGCATATTTCTGAGTTCGTAAAAATAAAGCCAGATCAGATGGGATAGTACAGAGAAGTAGATCATTCACTTAATTCACATCTATGACCATCTATGGCTTAAAAAAGGAATTTTTAATTTACACCCCAAACTATTGTACTGTTTTTACAAGCTCCAGTTTATCAAACTCTATTATATTTCTTTCAATTCTCCTCCTGCTTTTTCTTTTACTTTTCTTTCGAATTTTTATTTTCTTCTTCTAGATTCTCAGTTTTTGTTTTTTACAAGTTAGTGCTACATCTATAGTTCCTCAATTCAACTTTAGGGAATTCAACTCGATTAGTCCTGTACAAACAGCTGAGGATATTTTTAAGCCCCTGACGATAATTTCCACTGAAAATGAAACAGATCCAAGGATTTATAGCACAGTTTGATTGAGCAAGAAAATAACCAATATGTTTGAAGTATTGGAAACTACAAGATGATATCAAAATTTTGTCTGATGAATAGAAGCTTAGTAACATCCGGATGGCGGTAGGCATCCAGCACAATGTGAACACCAATACGACCGCAACAGACATCTTCAAAACATTTCTGTCCCTCTTCAAACGTTGCTCTCTTACATTTACTGATTGCTCGCCTGGGATCTTCTGGGATTTAATTTTGAGCACAATGGTGATGTAGAGTATGGCGATCAAAACTAAAGGAGCAAACCAAAATACAACGCTCAATGCCAAAATGTAGCTTTTATAGGGCAATGAATCTCCAAACGCGTCCTTCCATCGCAGCTCACACGCTGACCCATTTCGACTCTCGACAAGTTTCCAGGCAAACAGTTCTGGGGACTTGATAGCAATGGAGATGATCCAAGTGGCGAGAATAAAGAAACGACACAACTTAGAACTGATAAAGGGAGAACGGAAAGGAAATACCACAGCTCCAAAACGATCAACAGCCATCATAACCAGGCTTTGTATAGACACAAGAGTGGAAACGTCGACTGAGCAAGAAAAAAGTTTGCACATCACTTCGCCAAAAGGCCCGTCGATCAGCCAGAAATCGACGTACAACCCGGTCACAATACGTGGAAACAGGAAAATCGGAAATAGAAGATCGGACATGGCCATGTTTAGAATGAATAAGTTGATGGGTTTTCTTAGGGTTTTCGTCTTGTATACAACCAGTGCGATGAAGATGTTTCCAACCAGCGAAGCTACGAAGAGCACAAACAGAACTGTCGTTGTACCGGCTTTGGCTGCTGTTGAATCAAAGCAGCTCGTTTCTCGTGTTCCATTTGTGGTTGCGTTTACTTCTGTCAACATTTTTGTTGCTCAGAGATCCTGAGTGTCTTCCTCAGGTAGCACTTCTCTCGCGGGTTCTTTCACTCTATTTGAAAATATGTTTACTACACTCGATTTAAGGAAAAACGTCTGATCATTAACATATATATTACATTCTAAGCATCCCCAGCAACGGAGATATCATATGTGCTGTAATCCTCCAAAACGTCTTGAGTAGAATTGAAAAATAATACTGATCTTGTTCATGGCCTGTGTGAATTTTTTTCGTTTCAAATTACAAAAAGCTGAAAGCTGACGGGAAAACTTTGCATGGTCGCCTTTTGCAATACTATTTGCCGTTAACGTCACGCTTAACTCCTCTATTTTAGAACAACTTCCTTTCTCATACGTGATGATTCTGAGACAAGCTGTCAACTGTCATTCAACATCACTAAAATATTCTATTTCAGCACTCGTTATTCTATCACGTGCTTTATTCATGTTTGCCTTTAGATTCAGATCACGCCCAGCGTTGAACTACGTTTCTTAGAAATGACTTGTTTTTCCTCTTCAATATTTAAATGCATCTCTCTCAAGTTGTTGTTTTCACTTCTCGTCTTCCAATTCTGTCTGTAATCATACTCATGTTCAACAAATCGGACTCCCCCTTCGCAGTTGTTCGATTTTGTTAATTACTCGTGTGATTACAGACCACTATTAGACTCCACTCGGTCCCATTACCATTACTTATATGTTTCGCTTTCAATGGAAATTATCGTCGCGGCCCTAAGAATCTCTTTAGCTAATTTCTCTCTGGTTGATCTAAATGCTTTTTTGTAGTTTGAGCCCCGAGCTGTTGCATGTTAGCTCACCTGCCTACGATGTTTCTGGAGCAGATACACAATATATCAGCCTTACTGCTGATATATAACAAAAATGGGCTCATTAATACTACTTTTGAATAATGACATTGAGACGAGGTTTAAAGGTTGGGATACAACTCAATCGACCCCGCAAAAACAAAAAATAAACAGATATCTTGTCTACTGGTATTCTGGCACTTGCTCATTCAAAATGACCGGCCAAGGAGGTTGAAATAAACCAACATCTTCAAAATCCTCAGAAAAAAGTCACTTCAGACCGCACGACTTCATGTATATACCTAACTAGCAGCTCAAAGAATTTTTAAGAAAATTTGCATGACGGCTTAAGCTATTATTTAGAATAATTATGGCTTAATGATAGTTTGATATTTATAATTCTAGGTACATATTTTGTAAACATGTTTTTGTAGAGCGTTGTCGTTGAAATTTTCCCAAGAGGTAAAAGGATCAGATAGAAAATAAGATCGAATTGATCACATGTAGCCTCCAGTTAATAAAGACAAAACACATTATGTAACCACAGCTCTTTCATGACCATTGCGTTCACGAAAACTTAATGCGTATAAAAAAACGTATAATTAAAATCCTCTTTTTTTCACAATTAAAAGCAAGTTAACATATTTTTTGAATGAGTGTGCTTGAAATGGTTTTTAAACGAAGGGAAGATAATATAAGAAAAGATACGCATAACTTGACACACATTCCTCGCTTTTTGTTAGCTGATATAAGTTTTTCACGACTCATTGTGGGTGGGAAACTGACATCCGTCAATCGTCTGTTACGCAAATAGTAAGCAAACAAGCGATCAATTAACAAATACAAAAATCAGCATCAAGTTACTGAAGCACAAATTTATGATGTGTATTGAAAGCGTCAAAAAACCTTTACAGTTTTACACCGAATATACTGTTGCAATTGACAAAGATGTTTATAAATAAGGACATGCACGTTATTTTGTGGCAGATTCTTTCCACGAGGTAGTATCGCTTCTTTATAGCTAATTTTTACGACACAAAATAAAAAAATTTGATAACTAACAAGTTCTCAGGGAAGTCTCTCCTTTCCTTAAACTGAATGTTGTAATTACCAGCTATTTACATACACGTCAAGAGATGAAAACAGACTGAGAAAATGGAACTTTCTAAAACTGTTCCTGAGCCCTATGATATTTCTATTCAAAGTACAATTATCCAAGAAGAAGCTAACGTATGCAATTTAGAACAATAATAATATCTATGCAGATCATCACTGCCGTTCACTAAAAAAAAGATAGCGTTCAGAGCTGTTGGCTGAATGTCGGCAAATGTGACCGCAACGATGAATGGAACACAGGTACCGAGCTGCTTAAATCCAGTTACTGAGGGAAAGGGAATCGGATTAACCTTTGCTTACAGCTTTTATAAAATAACAAAATACAAAATAAAGACAGGAAAAAGTTAATAAGCGAGAAAGAAAAGAGTTTTTACTATGGGAAAAATCATTTGGATCTGTTCCTCATGGAAAACTAGATCCAACTCAGTAAAAGGAGTTGGACTAAAGAAAGTAAATGAAAGGTATTTGTCAGTAATCAGCTTTGTTTTGTTTATTGAGACTAAAGGTAGCCCCCCGAGAACTACTCAGTGCCAAAGCTTGGTTAAAGAAAGGAAAATTATCCTTTTCTTAAAACAACTTCAGGGATACGGTTCATCGAAACCGATATTTATTCTTTTTTACTCTTTCGTCCTTTTGTTCTTCTTTAATAGTCATATCACCCGGTACTTTGGTTTTACCGCGGGGACTGAATTTTCTTGCTCAGCGATGTTTACATTTTGAATAGATGGCCTCGCCGCGGCACAGAAGGTTAATGAGTGTATGCAATCGTTTAAGTCGGCTAAAGCAACAGAGATATCATCTTTGCTCGAATACAGAAACAAGATTAAAGGAAAAATCTACATCGTAAGCCATATGAATTCTGTCATGTAAATTTGTTAAATTATTACAAGTTCTCCTGGTGAATTATGAAACCATACCATTTTTCTCGCATATAGGAAATCGGCTTTGTCCCGGTGTTTCCTTCCCTTTTATTACAACTTCCTGAAAGTTTTCTTTAAAACTCCAACCAGTCTACTGAGCAACAAGCTCAGGCTAATTAAACTTTCGATGGCAACATAATCAAAAATAAATTCTGAATTGAAAAGAAGACTTATGAAGCCATACCATTTTTTATCGCACATAAGAAGTCGGCCTTATATTGTCCTGTACCCTTCCTTTTTGTTACGACTTCGTGAAAATTTTCTTTAATACTCCAGTAAGTTTACTAAGCAACAAGACTAATCAGTAAGTTCGAGGCTGGATTAAACTTTCGATGGCAACATAATTAAAAATAAATTCTGAATTGAAAAGAAGATTGTAGATCTTTTCGCTACCAGCTGTCAACCGTTATTCTATATCAGTAAACATCTGTGGCTGGGCTATTTCTAGAGCCATTGGAACAATACTGATAATGATTATATAAACTCATATAGGATGGGCTCCTGCTTATAAACTTGAGAAGATTGTCCCTTTTGCCGACAATATTTGAAAAAGCATATCGTTTGCGTAATTTCGGACAACAGCTGATTCCAACCATACTTTTCTTAGTTAGAGGTCTCAGGTGAAGACTGTCGATTTTCTAGAATTTTCCTAGGTGTGTTCATTAATTAAACATGTGAAAGTTTCATCTATATAAGATGGATAGGCTGTGTTTTCATCCAGTCGAGTTTAGGTACCCACCGCAAGGCTGCTGGCTGAAGAAAAACCTGATCTCTTGGTATCGAAAAATGTCTGCAAACGTGACAGCAATGGTGAATGGAACACAGTCCATGTCGAGCTGCTTCAACCCCACAGCGACAAGAATTGGAGGAACCTTCGCCTACTGTCTGCTATTTGTTGTGTCGCTGGCTGCGAATACCTTCATTGGAATAATTGTCTATAGGACGAAAACTATGAGAACACCAATCAACATTTTGATTGTCAACATGGCACTCTCCGATCTGTTGTTCCCGATTTTCAGCTTTCCTCGAATTCTTGTAGAGATAAACACGGCTGGCTACTGGCTGGTCAGCGGTCCCTTTGGCCAAGCGGCGTGTAAACTGAGTTCCTTCGCTGGAGATGTCTCAACTCTAGTGTCAACTCAGAGCCTGTTGTTGATCGCAGTGGATCGATTTGGGGCTGTAGTATTTCCTCTCCGTTCCCCACTGATTAGTTCAAAGCAGTGCCGGTACTTCATTCTCGTCATTTGGATCATCGCCATGGCAGTCCATTGTCCATATTTGATCGCCTTTAAAGTTCTTGAGTATTCAGAAGGGCTAGTTTGTTGGTTGCAGTGGAATGACACATTTGGAGAGTCCCTATCGCAGCAAACCTACATACTGGGATTGATCGTTGTTACCATCTATGTCCCTTTTTGGTTTTGATTTCCATACTTTATATTGTCATTGCCTTAAGAATTAAATCGCAGAAGATTCCTGGGGAACAATCACCTAACGCAAGAGAAAGGCGTTTGAAGAAAGAAAGAAATGTTCTTAATATGTCCGTTGCCATTGTCTTGGTGTTCGCCGTATGCTGGTTGCCACTCAGCATCTGCCTCTTACTGTTCTTTTATTCATCAAACATAGCTATATGGTCATCTTGTGGCATGCAATACTTTGAAACTATTGCCTTTCTTCTGGCGCGCTCGTACTGTGCTGTAAACCCTTGCATATGTTTCATCTTCAGTGGTAATTATCGTCAAGGTCTCAAGAATCTCATCGGTTGTTTTCCTACAGGCGAAGCTGCTTAGTTATCGTTTCCTCCCCAGCCTTCTGCATGCTGTTTGGATTTATACGCGCATTGATGTGGCTGAACATGCCCACCGGTTCTTTATCCCTATTCATAGAGAATTTGAGCAGAGACATTTTGGAGACGCAGGCAGCAACAGGAGAAAGAATAAAACTAAATCTGGCGCGATTTGACACTGATTCATCGACCGTAAGGAATAAGAACTTTTAACTTGCAGCTGCCGTCCGCGTCTGCCGTTGATGCTTAAGCTCCCTAATAACTACAATTACGAAGTAGTTGGTGCAGCGAAACCCATCTATCAACTGATTTACTGTTTAGTGACAGTACACTTTCCACATTTTACAACTCTGGCCATCTCTTTCTGACTTGTTGAAACTGTTCGTAATCCCTTTTAGAAGAGCCTCGCTATATTGCTTCTGAAATTTTTGACTTGGCACCCGAAAAAAGACAGCCCGTACGTATTTTCAATTGGTCAGGCAAAGTGACAATAGACGTTGTTGAGATAATGTGGGATCTCCTTAAAACACACGCCAGCGGCAACGCGTAATAAATTAAAGAAAAACTTTAGAGCTGAAGTTAATCAGAAAGGGAATACTGTAAACGTTGTAGCGGCAACGTGTATTAAATTAAAGAAGAAGCTTTAGAGTTGGATATAATCAGAAAGGGAATACTGTAAACGTTGTAGCGGCAACGCGTAATTGATTAAAGAAGAAGCTTCCGTGCGCACAATTCTTGGTACCTTCCGCCCAGTTTGCTCATGCAAGCCAGTTTCCTTCAAACGCCGTTTTAGGCCGTTTTAATGCCCAACGGTTAACCCGATCGAGAGCCTCTAAGCGGAGTATAACTTATTCAATATTTCCTTACAATCTCGAAATTCACTGCCTATGGTATATCTTCGCGTATTGTTATTATTTGCCATTTTGTGGCGAAATAAACTAAATACTTGCTGAAAATTAATAAAATCAAATTAGCGCCCACCTCGAATAAGCGGTTACTCTGAAGGTCTAAAAATGTATTAAGCGCCCAGGGCGTTTACTGAAAAAAAATACTGCGATCCTTGTTTTACGCACATGCACGACGTCGATTTAACCACGAACTTATATGAGAATTCGTTGTCGGCGGAAAACTGCAATCTCTTCCTGATAGATTATGCTGATGTTTTGAAATTGACTTTCATTACTGAGAGTTTTGCTAAAACGCAGCTTTTGAAAGGCTAACCCCAAACACTTAAAGTAAAGAGTGCTTCATCATGCTTCATGAGTGATAATCTCTCAGTGGTTTTATTTTGTCTTAAAAGTGTTCCGTGGACTGGTAACGAATTAGCAGGTGATAACGTAGAAAACTGTCAAACTTTCTTCTAGATTTCTTCTACTTTTCGGCTCCACCATAGTTGCCGACGTGTCTTCACAGTTTTCTACGTCACAGCTATGTAATATGATCGTTTTGGCCGCGCGCTTCATGGCGATACTTTTTGGCCGCCAAATCCTACTTTGAATGCACAAAAAATTGGTCAAGAAGAACTCTCTAGGCGCTGAGGTCGATTATTTCTAACTTTAAAAACAGCTATTAACCGGAAAATGCAAAAAAAAAAATTGTCGTGTCATAGGCACTCTAAGACACGATCTATGACAACAAACCCAAACAATTTAAAAATTCAAACATCCCTTTTACAATTTCTTTTTTCACCTGCCGAAATGAGTTAAAGAATTCTAGGTAATTAGAGTTAAAGTGCCCATGACACGAAATTTTTTTGGCGTAAATATTTAGCTTATTATGTGTACAAACCAATTCCCATAAAAGAAAAATTGCAAAAAACTTAAAACTCGGTTTCTTCGGGCCCTAAAGCACTTTTATTTTGTCGTAAAAGTGTCCCGTGGACAGGTAACGAATTAGCGGGTGATAACGTAGAAAATTGTGAAACTTTCTTTGAGATTTCTCCTACTTTCCGGCTCCACCATAGTTGCTGACGGCAATTTTAAAAACAGCTATTAACTGGAAAATGCAAACAAAATTTCGTGATCTATAAACAAACCCAAATAAAGACCTAAAATAATTGGTTTCAGTGTGCATCATCAAAATGAAATATTCAAATTTTCACATCACTTCCACAGCAAGCGGTAATACATATAGAGGTGTTTGTGACTTCCATAAGATCATACTTGACTTTAACGGTGACTGAAGAACGCGTCTACGAAATGTCCACGAACTTGAGCGCAACAATGAATGGAACTCAGCCGTCGAACTGCTATAATCCCACAGCATTGAGGATTGGGCACACAATTGCTTACTGCGTAATATTTATTATTTCTGTGGTTGGAAATTCCTTTGTTGGAATAATTGTTTACAAGACAAAAACCATGCGAAAACCCATCAACAATCTAATTGTGAACATGGCTATGTCAGACCTACTGTTTCCGATATTCTTGATCCCGAAAACTGTAGTAGAGATACATGACGATGATTGGTCCATTAGAGGCCATCTTGGCGAGGTTTTGTGTAAGCTCGCTCCTTTTTCAGCCGATCTCTCCTCTGCTGTGTCAATTCAGAGCCTTGTGCTGATAGCAGTGGATCGATTTGTAGCTGTGGTATTTCCCCTCCGTTCTCCACTCTTTAGTTCAAAATTGTATCGCTTCTTTATTCTCGCCACGTGGATCATTGCCATGGCTACATCCATCCCGTATCTGGTCGCGTTCAAGCTGGTCGAATATGATCATGAGTACAAGTGTGTGCGGCAATCGATTCGTGTTTTTGACGATTCCTCGTCGGTGACAAAATACTTTATGGCACTTTTTATTGCATTTTTTTATATTTCCTTCGTTCTGATGTTTATTCTATATCTTGCCATTTTTTTGAAACTGAAGTCCCAGAGAGGACCAGGCGAACACTCAATGAACGCTCAAATTCAGCGCTTGAGAAGGGAGAGAAATGCGCTGAAGCTTTCCATTGCTATTGTGATCACAGGTACCGAACTGCTTAAATCCAGTTACTGAGGGAAAGAGAATCGGATTCAACTTTGCTAACAGCTTTTATAAAATAAAAAATAAATAAATAAAGACAGGAAAAAAGTTAATAAGCGAGTAAGGAAAGAAGTTTTTACTGTGGGAAAAATCTTTTGGATCTGTTCCTCATGCAGAACTAAATCCAACTATTACCGTCTTTATTTTGTATTTTGTTATTTTCTTCCCCTGCGAGGCGTGATCTGAATTAAAAAGGCAATAAAATTAAGCAGATGACTGGAAAGCAAATACTGATATAGCGTTATTTGTTGAATAACGTTTGACAGCTGGTTCCGTGTGATGACAGCCTATAATTATTGAAGGAAAATGTTCCAAGACGTAGTGCACAGTATTTTAAAGGATTATGGAGAAACCAAGAGTTTCTTTTGAGAAAAACCCAGTAAACTGAAAAATTTAATTTTACTGTTTTCCGTTGCCATCAACGACCGCATAAACGCACTTATGTTAAGTGCTCTGGTGAGGTCATTAATTCAAGGTGTAAATATTACTGAGTGGCAAATGT
This sequence comes from Pocillopora damicornis, assembly GCF_964200805.1. Taxonomy (NCBI): domain Eukaryota; kingdom Metazoa; phylum Cnidaria; class Anthozoa; order Scleractinia; family Pocilloporidae; genus Pocillopora; species Pocillopora damicornis. The sequence goes on from NC_142678.1 coordinate 22,185,741, forward strand.
CATGAAGACCCCGAGGTAAAAGCAACTTACAAAGTGGCCGGTGATATGAGTGCTAAGGAAGGAATTGATGAAGTTTAAATAGCGCAAAATTTCTTTCAATTCTCGATCAATTTTTTTTCCTAATTCAGTCAAACCCCAATGTCCCATGTACTTCTTTGATATCTCTTTTTATTTCTGACGCCAAAGAATAGACAGATGTTATTCTTTCTATTGCTCTCAATATATTTTGATCCCTTCAAGCAAAATTATGCTGCTTTGTCTTTGTCATACAGTTCTTATTTTAAAAGTTGGGTTCAGAGCCAAAGATTGGTTAAAAAAAGGGAAATTATCGTTTGCCTAAAATAACCTCAGGGGTACGGTTCATCGAAACCGATATTTATTCTTTTTTTACTCTTTAGTCTTTTTGTTATTCGTTGATAGTCGTATCACCTGTTCTTTGTTTTACCGCGGAGACTGAAATTTGTCGCTCAGCGATGTTTACATTTTGAATAGATGGCCTCGCCGAGGTACATATGGTTGGTGAGCTTATGCAGTCGTTTAAGTCAACTATTTATTATCCATTCGCTATTATGCTTTTTAAACTGAAAGAAAGAAAATGCAAAATTTTTACAGAGCGCTAGCGGCTTTACGCGATACAAATGGCCGGAATACGTTGATTAAAAAGCTGTCACCGTCGAGAGAATTTCGAAACCCGTTAAATAGAAAGTGACTTATTAATTGAGCTGACAGTTGGAAATCCCCAAAAGGAATGTTTACACGAAAAGTAGTCTCGCAATATGCAAAGGTGTTTGAAGATAAAGACCGATCAATTAAGTTATTATGACAGAGATAATTTACCATAAGGTTGTTTTTTACCTATTGTTTTTGTAGTTAAATAGGGCGAGTGATAGGTTTGTTATTATCTAAAAAGTCATTTCAAAGCAGTCACAACATGAATCAAGAAGAACATGGAACTTCAATTTCTAAGATTGATCTTTTCCAGCACTAGTCATTTAAGTTGGCGCTAAACTTAAATGATCCGCTCAGCTGAAGAGAAGTTTCGTGAACAAAGCGCCATCAAGCAAAAGCTTATCGGATTCAAATCGCTAACTAGGGTTGAGCCCTGTGCATAAAAATTGTGTCAATACCGACATATTTCATCGGGAGGTCTTTCAAAAGACAGTTATTAAGTGGCGTTTTCAATGCAAACATTTGAACCAAATGACCACTGAGAAAAATAAAAATTACTGAAACCATCAATTCGTACCACGAAAGATCTTAATATGTGAACTGGAATCGGGAAACTACTATACATGTTGTATTTCAAAACGTGATACCTTTTAACCTTAAACAATCCTAACGGCAAGAACATGTAGTTTAACAAATGAATTTATATTTTTAGTTGGGGTTTTGCGAAGTCTACAAATGGGTAGATATGTTTACCGTCACCTACAGCGCCACATCTCAACTTCAGCATAACGTATGAGGGCGGTATCGAATTCTAAATTTGCCGTCGGGGTTTCATCAAGGCTTTAAGAGTCTCTTTAGCTGATTTCTTTCTGGTTGACCTAGATGCTTTTTAAACCGAAAGAGAGAAAATGCTAAATATTTTATGGAGCGGCTTTACACGATATAAATGGCCGGAATACGTCGATTGAAAAGCTGTCACCGTTACAAGAATTTCGAAAGTCTTTGAGCAGACAGCGACTTATTGATTAAGCTGACAGTTGGATAGCTGGCAGTTCTTTCTGGTTGACCCATATGCTATGTTGTAGTTTGAGCCCCCGAGCTGTTGCATGTTCGCTCACTAGCTTACGATGTTTCTGGTGCAGGTACACAATATGTCAGCTTTACTGCTGATATATAACAGAAATGGGCTAATTAATACGACTTTGAAGTGAAACTCCTTCTTTGAATAGTCACGAACGAAGTTTAAAGATTGGGATACAACTCAATCGACCCGCTAAAAAATATATGTATATAAAATATCTTGTCTACTGGTATTCTGGCACTTATTAATTCAAAATGACCGGTTAAGGAAGTTGAAATAAACCAGGATCTTCAAACTCCTTAGAAAAACTCACTTCAGACCGCAAGACTTCGTGTCTATACCTAACTGGCAACTCAAAGAATTTTTAAGAAAATTTTTATGACGGCTTAAACCGTTATTTAGAATAATTATGGCTTAATGATCGTTTGATATATATAATTCTAGGTACATATTTTGTAAACACTTTTTGTAGAGCGCTGTCGTTGAAATTTTTCCAAGAGGTTAAAGGATCAGATAAAAAAATAAGATCGAATTGATCACATGTAGCATCCAGTAAATAAAGACAAAACATATTAAATAACCACAGCCCTTTCATGACTTTTGTGTTCGCGAAAAATTAACCCGACCTCGCCTTGTTATATATACCAGAAAACATATAATTAAAATCCTCTTTTTTCACAAAGAAAAGAAAGTTAACTTATTGTTTGAATGAGTGTGCTTGAAATAGGTTTAAACGAAGAGACGAAATTATATGGAGAGCAATAGAAAGAACAACATCTGTTTATTCTTTGGCATGAGAAATAAAAGGAGATGTCAAAGAAGTACATGGGACATTAGGGTTGACTGAATTAAGAAAACAAAATTGATCTAGAATTGAAAGAAATGTTGCGCTATTTAAACTTCATCAATTCCTTCATTAGCACTCATATCACCTCCACTTTGTAATTTGCTTTTACCTTTGGGAGTGCATGACATTTGTCGCTCAGTGATATTTACACCTTGAATAAATGACCTCACAAGAGCACTTAACATAAGTGCGTTTATGCGGTCGTTTATGGCAACGGAAAACGGTAAAATTAAATTTTTCAGTTTAATAAGTTTTTTCTCAAAAGAATCTCTTGGTTTCTCTGTGATCCTTTAACATACTGCATACTACATTCTACAACATTTTCCTTCACTTATTATAAGCTGTCATCACATGAAACCAGCTGTCAAATGTTATTCAACAAATAACGCTATTTCAGTTTTTGCTTTCCAGTCGTTTGCTTAAGTTTTATTGCCTTTTTAATTTAGATCACGCCTCGCAGGGGAAGAAAACAGCCAGCTTTCATTTTAACTTCATTTATTTCCCCGTTTCCCACTCCTCAATTACCAGGCCGTTCTCGCACACACATTCCTCGCTTTTTGTTAGCTGATATTAGTTTTTCACGACTCATTCTGGCTTGGAAACTGACATCCGTCAATCGTCTGGTACAAAAATAGTATGCAAACAAGCGGTCAATTAAAAAATACAAAAATCAGCATCAAGTAACTGAAGCACAAATTTATGATACGTATTGAAAGCGTACAAAAACCTTTACAGTTTTACGCCGAAAATACTGTAGCAATTAACAAAGATGTTTATAAATAAGGACATGCATGTTATTTTGTGGCAGATTATTTCCACGAGGTAATATCGCTTCTTTACAGCTAATTTTTTACGAAACAAAATAAAAAATGCGATAACTAATAAATTCTCAGGGAAGTCTCTCCTTTCCTTAAACTGAATGTTGTAATTACCAGCTGTTTACATACACGTCAAGAGAAGAAAATAGACTGAGAAAATGGAACTTTCTAAAACTTTCCTGAGGCCAATGATATTTCTATTTAAAGTAGAATTATCCAAATGAGATCATTCCCAACTCTTTCATCCGAGGTAACTACAGTTGTAGATACTTTTGCTAATCAAAATGAAGGTTCAGGTACATCTGTCGATATTCTTAAATTTCGGGAGAAGCTAACGTATGCAATTTAGTACAATATTAATATCTATGCAAATCATCACTGCGTTCACTTAAAAAAAGAGCGTTCAGAGCTGTTGGCTGAATGTCGGCAAATGTGATCGCAACGATGAATGGAACACAGGTAACGAGCTACTTAAATCCAGTTACTGAGGGAAAGGGAATCGGATTAACCTTTGCTTACAGCTTTTATAAAATAACAAAATACAAAATAAAGACAGGAAAAAGTTAATAAGCGAGTAAGTAAGTTTTTACTATGGGAAAAATCATTTGGATCTGTTCCTCATGGAAAACTAGATCCAACTCAGTAAAAGAAGTTGGACTAAAGAAAGTAAATGAAAGGTATTTGTCAGTAATCAGCTTTGTTTTGTTTATTGAGACTAAAGGTAGCCCCCCGAGAACTACTCAGTGCCAAAGCTTGGTTAAAGAAAGGAAAATTATCCTTTTCTTAAAACAACTTCAGGGATACGGTTCATCGAAACCGATATTTATCCTTTTTTACTCTTTTGTCCTTTTGTTCTTCTTTGATAGTCATATCACCTGTACTTTGGTTTTACCGCGGGGACTGAATTTTGTTGCTCAACGATGTTTACATTTTGAATAGATGGCCTCGCCGCGGCACAGAAGGTTAATGAGTGTATGCGATCGTTTAAGTCGGTTAAAGCAATGGAGATATCATCTTTGCTCGAATACAGAAACAAGATTAAAGGAAAAATTTACATTGTAAGCCATATGAATTCTGTCACGTAAATTTGTTAAATTATTACAAGTTCTCCTGGTGACTTATGAAACCATACCATTTTTCTCGCATATAGGAAATCGGCTTTGTCCCGGCTGTTTCCTTCCCTTTTATTACAACTTCCTGAAAGTTTTCTTTAAAACTCCAACCAGTCTACTGAGCAACAAGCTCAGGCTAATTAAACTTTCGATGGCAACATAATTAAAAATAAATTCTGAATTGAAAAGAAGATTGTAGATCTTTTCGCTACTAGCTGTCAACCGTTATTCTATATCAGTAAACATCTGTGGCTGGGCTATTTCTGGAGCCATTGGAACAATATTGATAATGATTATATAAACTCATATAGGATGGGCTCCTGCTTATAAACTTGAGAAAATTGTCCCTTTTGCCGACAATATTTGAAAAAGCATATCGTTTGCTTAATTTCGGACAACAGCTGATTCCAACCATACTTTTCTTAGTTAGAGGTCTCAGGTGAAGACTGTCGATTTTCTAGAATTTTCCTAGGTATGTTCATTAATTAAACATGTGAAAGTTTGATCTATATAAGATGGATAGGCTGTGTTTTCAATCAAGTCGAGTTTAGGTACCCACCGCAAGGCTGCTGGCTGAAGAAAAACCTGATCTCTTGGTATCGAAAAATGTCTGCAAACGTGACAGCAATGGTGAATGGAACACAGTCCATGTCGAGCTGCTTCAACCCCACAGCGAGAAGAATTGGTGAAACCTTCGCCTACTGTCTGCTATTTGTTGTGTCGCTGGCTGCGAATACCTTCATTGGAATGATTGTCTATAGGACGAAAACTCTGAGAACACCAATCAACATTTTGATTGTAAACATGGCACTCTCCGATCTGTTGTTCCCGATTTTCTACTTTCCTCCAATTCTTGTAAGGTTAAACACGGCCGGCCACTGGCTGGTTGGCGGTCCCCTTGGCCAAGCGGTGTGTAAACTGAGTCCCTTCGCTGCAGATGTCTCAATTCTAGTGTCAGTTCAGAGCCTATTGTTGATCGCAGTGGATCGATTTGGGGCTGTAGTATTTCCTCTCCGTTCCCCACTGATCAATTCAAAGCAGTGCCGGTACTTCATTCTCGTCATTTGGATCGTCGCCATGGCAGTCCATTGTCCATATTTGATCGCCCTGAAAGTTGTCGAGTATCCAGAGGGGCTGTTTTGTTGGTGGCAGTGGAATGATACATTTGGAGAGTCCCTATCGCAGCAAACCTACGTACTGGGATTGATCGTTGTTACCAACTATGTCCCTTTGGTTTCTATTTCCATGCTTTATTTTGCCATTGCCTTAAGAATTAAATCGCATAAGATTCCAGGGGAGCAATCAGCTAACGCAAGAGAGCGGCGTTTGAAGAAAGAAAGAAATGTTCTTAAAATGTCCGTTGCCATTGTCTTGGTGTTCGCCGTATGCTGGTTGCCATTCAGCATCAACACCTTGCTGTTCCTTTATTCATCAAACATGGCTATATGGCCATCTTGTGGCATGCAATACTTTGGAACTATTGCCTTTCTTCTGATGTGCTCGTACTGTGCTGTAAATCCTTGCATCTGTTTTATCTTCAGTGGTAATTATCGTCAAGGTCTCAAGAATCTCTTCGGTTGTTTTCCTACAGGCGAAGCTGCTTAGTTATCGTTTTCTCCCCAGCCTTCTGCATGCTGTTTGGATTTATCTGCGCATTGATGTGGCTGAACATGCCCACCAGTTCTTTATCCCTATTTATAGAGAATTTGAGCAGAGACGTTTTTGAGACACGGGCGGCAACAGGAGAAAGAATGGAACTAAATCTGGCGCGATTTGACGCTAATTCATCGACCCCAAGAAATAAGAACTTTTAACTTGCGGCTGCCGTCCGCGTCTGCCGTTGATGCTTAAGCTCCCTAATAACTACTCTAACGAAGTAGCTGGTGCGGCCTAACCCATCCATCAACTGATTTACTGTTTAGTGACAGTAAACTTTCCACATTTTACAACTCTGGTCATCTTTTTCTGACTTGCTGAAACTGTTCGTAATCCCTTTTAGAAGAGCCTCGCTATATTGCTTCTGAAATTTTTGACTTGGCACCCGAAAAAAGACAGCCAGTATGTATTTTCAACTGGTCAGGGAATACTGTAAACGTTGTAGCGGTAACGCGTTATTAATTAAATAAGAAGCTTTAGGGTTGGAGTTAATCAGAAAGGGAACTGTAAACGTTGTAGCGGCAAAGTGTAATAAATTAAAGAAGAAGCTTTGGCGTTGGAGTCTAACGGTTAACCCAATCGAGAGCCTCTATTAAATATTTCCTTACAATCTCGAAATTCACTGCCTATGGCGCATTTTCGCGTATTGTTATTATTTATCATTTTGTGGCGAAATAAACTAAATACTTGCTGAAAATGAAAAAAATCAAATAAGCGCCCTTCTCGAATAAGCGCTCACTCTAAGGGTCTCAAAATGTATTAAGCGCCTAGGGCGTTTACTCGAATAAATAAGGTGATCCTTGTTTTACGCACATGCACGACGTCGATTTAACCACGAACTTATATAAGAATTCATTGTCGGCGGAAAACTGCGATCCCTGCGATCCCTGATAGATTATACTGATGTTTTGAAAGTGACTTTCATTACTAAGAGTTTTGCTAGAATGCAGCTTTTAACAGGCTAAGCCCAAACACTAAAAGTAAAGAGTGCTTCATCATGCTTCAGAGTGATAATCTCTCAGTGGTTTTATTTTGTCTTAAAAGTGTCCCGTGGACTGGTAACGAATTAGCGGGTGATAACGTAGAAAACTGTGAAACTTTCTTCTAGATTTCTCCTTCTTTCCGGCTCCACCAGAGTTGCCGACGGCAATTTTAAAAACAGCTGTTAACTGGAAAATGTAAACAAAATTTCGTGATCTATGACAACAAACCCAAATAAAGACCTAAAATAATTGGTTTCAGTGTGAATCATCAAAATAAAATATTCAAATGTTCACATCACTTCCACAGCAAGCGGTAATACATATAGAGGTGTTTGTGACTTCCATAAGATAATACTTAACTTTAACGGTGACTGAAGAACGCGTCTTCGAAATGTCCACGAACTTGAGCGCAACAATGAATGCAACTCTGCTGTGTCAATTCAGAGCCTTGTGCTCATAGCAGTGGATCGATTTGTAGCTGTGGTATTTCCCCTCCGTTCCCCGCTCTTCAGCTCAAAATTGTACCGCTTCTTTATTCTCGCCACGTGGATCATCGCCATGGCTATATTCATCCCGTATCTGGTCGCGTTCAAGCTGGTCGAATATGATCATGAGTACAAGTGTGTGCGGCAATGGATGCGTGTTTTTGACGATTCCTCGTCGGTGACAAAATACTTTATGGCACTTTTTTAATGCATCTTTTTATATTCCCTTCGTTCTGATGTTTATTCTATATCTTGTGAATTTTTTGAAACTGAAGTCCCAGAGAGGACCAGGCGAACACTCAATGAACGCTCAAATTCAGCGCTTGAGAAGGGAGAGAAATGCGCTGAAGCTTTCCATTGCTATTGTGTTAGGGTTCGCTGTATGCTGGATTCCATTCAGTATTTTTGCATTAGTACGTATGTTTGCAGATGAAAACAATGCTACAATGTCCTGTGGATTCAAACAGTTATTAGAGCAAGTTGCTCTGCTACTGAGTCGAACAAATAGCGCTATGAACCCCTCCATCTGTTTTATTTTCAGTGGAAATTATCGCCAAGGTCTTAAGAATCTCCTCGGCTGCTGAGTGAGTTGCCAGGGCTAATAAAGATGCAATGTATCATGGCAGCCGCTTTAGAATATAATAAGAATTGTTTGTAAACTGAACTGAAACTAAATTAAATACATCATTATGAAAAGCAAAGAACATCCACACTTAAGGGTTTAGAATCGAATCTGTTGCCGTAAAAACATTTTTTTCCTTGGGGTGAACCGTTGATATGCATTAAGGAATTCTATCAACGTTGCATTAGAAACAACTATGAATAAAACATATTAATTAAGTAGTATCTGATAAAATCTTACAGTCATGTGCATTAGAAAGGGTTTTAATTCCTGTCGGATATAGAATATCATCTTCATTTGGATTATATTATAAATACTATACAGAACACAGGGAGAAAGTTATCACTTTATCAATCACTTTATCGTAGATATGACCATATCAGATGTATTAATCCAAATTTTCTAGATTCCAAACGCTCAATCACCAACTTTGTTTCGTGAGGAAACATTTACTGTGCATCATATATTGCTTACTTCTGGTAAGAATACAATGTAAGAAAGTTTTTAATTTAGCCTCGTTTGTTCAAACAGGTGCTCATACTGGTTAAACATTGGCAAACACTTACATGGAGTTTCAAAAATAGGATATCGAATGTCGGTGAACGTGACCACAACGATGAATGGAACACAGGTACCGAGCTGCTTAAATCCAGCTACTGAGGGAAAGAGAATCGGATTCAACTTTGCTAACAGCTTTTATAAAATAAAAAATAAATAAATAAAGACAGGAAAAAAGTTAATAAGAGAGCAAGGAAAGAAGTTTTTACTGTGGGAAAAATCTTTTGGATCTGTTCCTCATGCAGAACTAAATCCAACTCAGTAATGTATATACCGTCTTTATTTTGTATTTTGTTATTTTCTTCCCCTGCGAGGCGTGATCTGAATTAAAAAGGCAATAAAATTAAGCAAATGACTGGAAAGCAAATACTGAAATAGCGTTATTTGTTGAATAACGTTTGACAGCTGGTTCCGTGTGATGACAGCCTATAATGATTGAAGGAAAATGTTCCAAGATGTAGTGCACAGTATTTAAAAGGATTATAGAGAAACCAAGAGTTTCTTTTGAGAAAAACCCAGTAAACTGAAAAATTTAATTTTACTGTTTTCCGTTGCCATCAACGACCGCATAAACGCACTTATGTTAAGTGCTCTGGTGAGGTCATTTATTCAAGGTGTAAATATTACTGAGTGGCAAATGTCATGAAGACCCCGAGGTGAAAGCAAATTACAAAGTGGCCGGTGATATGAGTGCTATGGAAGGAATTGATGAAGTTTAAATAGCGCAACATTTCTTTCAATTCTCGATCAATTTTTTTTTCCTAATTCAGTCAAACCCTAATGTCCCAGGTACTTCTTTGATATCTCTTTTTAGTTCTCATGCCAAATAATAAACAGATGTAATTCTTTCTAATGCTCTCAAAATATTTTGATCCCTTCGTTTAAAAACCATTTCAGACACACTCATTCAAACAATCTGTTAACTTGCTTTTAATTGTGAAAGAAGAGGATTTTAATCATATGTTTTCGGGTATAACAAGGTGCGGACGGGTTAAGTTTTCGCGAACACAATGGTCATGAAAGAGCTGTGGTTACGTACTTTGTTTTGTCTTAATTAAGTGGAGGCTACATGCGATCGATTCGATCTTATTTTTTATCTGATACTTTAACCTCTTGGGAAAATTTCAACGACAGCAGTCTACAAAAACATGTTTACAAATATGTAACTAGAATTATGTGTATAACATGATCATTAAGCCATAATTATTCTAAATAACGGTTTAAGCCGCTATGCAAATTTCCCTAAAAGTCGTGCGATCTGAAGTGACTTTTTTGGGAAAAAATTAATAAGCGAGTAAGGAAGGAGTTTTTACCATGGGGAAAAATCTTTTGGATCTGTTTCTCATGGAAACCAGATCCAGCTCAGTAAAAGAAGTTGGGCTAAAGATAGTAAATGAAAGCTATTTGTTAGTAATCAGCTTTGTTTTGTTTATTGAGACTCTAGTTAGCCCCCCGAGACCTGCTCAGAGCCAAAGATTGGTTAAGGAAGGAGAAATTATCCTTTTCTTAAAACCTATTCAGGGATACGGTTCATCGAAACCGATATTTTTTTTTTTTTCGCTCTTTCGTCCTTTTGTTCTTCTTTGAAAGTCATATTACCTGTACTTTGGCTTCACGGCGGGGAATGAATTTTGTTGCTCAGCGATGGTTACATTTTGAATAGATAGCCTCGCCGAAGCACGGAAGGTTAATGAGCGTATGCGGTCGATTTAAGGCAACGAAGATATCATTTTTCCTCTAATCCTCCAAAATATCTTAAGTAAAATTAAAAAATAATACTAATCTTGTTCACGGTTGTGTGAATATTTTTCGTTTCAAAGAGCAAAAAGAGGTTTAGAAACGAATCTGTTGCCGTAAAAACATTTTTTTCCTAGGGGTGAACCGTTGATATGCATTAAAGAATCCTGTCAACGTTGCATTAGAAACAACTATGAATAAAATATACTAATCAAGTAGTATCTGATAAAATCTTACAGTCATGTGCATTAGAAAGGGTTTTAATTCCCGTCGGATATAGAATATCATCTTCATTTGGATTATATTATAAATACCATACAGAACACAGGGAGAAACTTATCATTTTATCAATCACTTTATCGTAGATATGACCATATCAGATGTATTAATCCAAATTTTCTAGATTTTCTATGTTTCGTGAGGAAACATTTACTGTGCATCATATATTGCTTACTTCTGGTAAGAACACAATGTGAGAAAGTTTTTAATTTGGCCTCGTTTGTTCAAACAGGTGCTCATACTGGCAAAACATTAGCAAACACTTACATGGAGTTTCAAAAATAGGACGCGATATGCTGGCGACATCCTGACGCAATTATCAAATAGTTGATTCTCTCAGTCGTATATTGTGGGTGGAAAAATATCTGAAAGAGGAAAGCGACTGACAACAGAATATAAACATTTAATATTCTCTTGCTACTGATTAAACAATTCTGTTCAAATAGAGTCCGCTTGTTGACGTCTTGCAGATCTCTTTTCTTTATTTCGATTAGTAACATTCAATATATCAAGTTTCCTTGTCTTCCCTCCCCCTCAATTTATTCATGAATCTCGCCTGTCGGAGGCTTACAGTCAGCAAAGACAGGCGAGGCGGCAGGTGCATAAAAGATGGCACGCAAAGGTTTCCTCGGACGTAGTTTCAATAAAGTTTCATTTTGTATTTCTTAATTGAAATGAGAGATAGGGCTGCCAATGTTCCATGACTCACTTATTTAGTACAAGATTGTCGAGCAATCATAATTAGTTAATGATATGAAAGAGATCACGGATTCTTTTACACTTTAACCCCCCCCCCCCCCCCCCCGCCTATAATTCTGATTAAGATTTCATACATGACAGTGATATAAACATATTCAAATTAAATAGAGACAGACGAAAAGATATGAACATAATGATTGTAGATATATGAAAATCATATATGTGCACTGCGGTGAAGAAACAAATATAAGAGATCCTCGCAGCTATGAACGCTACTGAACTAGTAGTTGAAATAAGACCGGAAGAAAGATTTTCAGGCCCGTACGGGATTTGAACCCATGACCTCTGTGATGTGATGGTTTATTTAGATCCAATGTAATAACTTGTTCCCAGTTGGCTTGTTAGCGCAGTTAGTAGAGCGCTGCATCGATATCGCAGAGGTCATGGGTTCAAATCCTGTACGGGCCTGAATTTTTTTCAGGTCTTATTTCAACTACTAGTTCAGTAGCGTTCATAGCTGCGAGGATTTCTTGTATGCGTAGATATGAATATGTTCAAATAAAGACAGACGAAACTTAATCGCTTCTTATTACAGGCTTCAGATGACACCCAAAGTTTTCATAGAGCATAATGGGAGACGAATTTTAAAAATTTCTTTTTCCTTTACACTTTGGCCGTCAGAATCGAGAAAATGTCAGATCTGTGAAATAAAGTCATCTGTGTCAGAAATTCGCTCTCGTGTAATTGTATGAAAATTTCCCAAATGATTCTGGTGGAAAAAGAAATTTAAAAAGATAAAATAGAATGAATGCCGATATTGACTTGAATTAATAGCTTTCGTCTTTTAATCTTTTCTTTTTTTTTGAAAATTGAAAGTTCGATGCGATGTTCAAATAAAGAGAGACAAAACTTAATGGCTTTTTTTTATTACAGGCTCCAGCTGGTACCCGGGTTTCATTTTCAAAGTATAATGAGGGGTGACTTAAAATTTCTCTTCCCTTCAAACTTTCGTATGTAAGGATCCAACAAAGGCAGAAACGCCTGAAACGTCAGATTTTGTGAAATTATATCATGATTTAGAAATTCGCTCCCTTGTTATCGTATGACAATTTTCCTACGCCTCTAGTGGGACAAAAAGATAACGATAAAAAAGAGTGCCGATGTCAACTTAAATTATTTTTTCGTCTTTTAAAGTAAACGTTTTAAAATTCAAATTTTTTAATCACGTTCAAATAAAGAGATGAGAGACAAAAGTTAACCGCTTCTTATTACAGGCTTCAGGTGGCACCCAGGTTTTCATAGAGCATAATAGAGGACGACTTAAATTTGAAATTTCTTTCAGTTCCTTCACACTTTGGCTACGTCAGAATCAATTTCTCTGCAATTAACATTCTTGTAATTGCATAAGGCTTTTCCCAATGCCCTTGAAAAACAAAGATATAAAAAAGGCGATCAAAATAATGCCCATTAATAATCCTTTTTAATTCCGATAACATGTAAAATAAAGAGATTTGAAACTTGACCGCTTCTTGCTACATGCTTTAATGGGTGGTTCCCCCAGTTTTCATCTTCAAAGGCCGACTAAAAATTTCGCTCCCCTTCGATTTTCAAAGTTGGTCAGTCAATGCAGTTTATCTGCACTACATGTGCATCTGAGACTAAACAATCGGTCTTCGATTCACTTGCCCGCCGTCGCTGGAATACAACACTTTCAGAAGTATTGACATCATTATTAAAGACAAGAGAGCCCCGCGTTAGATTCTTGAAACCTTGCCGGTAATTAACGCTAAAAATGAAACAAATGCAAGGGTTTATAGCACAGTTTGAGTGAGCCAAAAGAAAGGCAATGGCGGTAAAGTATCCGAAGCCACAGGATGCATTTTCGGGTCTGAAATGCGTCGGTAGTAACCAGTGAATCGTGTAGGGAAACCAGCACAGCGCAAACCCAAACACGATAGCTACCGACATCTTTAATACGTTTCGCTCCCTTATCGCTCGTTGGCGCTCAATGTTGATTGATGGCTCGCCTGGTTTCTTCTGAAGCTTAAGCCTTAGGCAAATAATTATATAAAGTATTGCAATCAATACGAATGGAACATAAAACGACACAGTGAAAACCGTTACGTTATAAAGTTTTAACGATGAGCTATCGCCAAAAGCTTCAATCCACTTTCGCTCACACGCCAAGCCATCCGGATACTCAACAAGTTTCATTGTCAAGAGATATGGAAACGAAACGGCCATTGCAACGATCCAAGTTACGAGGATGAGGAACGGACACAGCCTTGAACTGATGAGAGGAGAGCGGAGGGGAAATACTACAGCTACAAAACGGTCCATTGCAATTAGAACCAGGCTCTCGGTAGACACAGAAACAGAAACGTGAGGCAAGAACATTACCAGCTTACACAATACCACGCCAACAGGACCACTGATCAGCCACGGGTCCTCAGTGTATAACGATGTTAAATACGGCGTTATAAGAAAAATCGGCAAAAGAATATCGGATATGGCCATATTGACAATGAAAAAGTTGATGGATTTCCTCAAAGTTTTCGTCTTGTAAAAAATAATTGCAATCAATAAATTTGCAATCACTGAAACTACAGAGATCAGGCTGTAAGTAACAGTGTATCCGATTCTTCTTGCTGTAGGATCGAAGCACGATGCTGTCTTCGTTCCATTTGTGGTTTTGTTGAAGTTTATGCGGTCGTTTATGGCAATGGAAAACAGTAAAATCAAATATTTCAGTTTACTAGGTTTTTCTCAAAAGAATCTCTTGGTTTCTCTATAATCTTTTAAAATAGAGTGTACTACATCTTAGAACATTTTTCTTCATTTATTATAAGCCGCCATCACATGGAGTCAGCTGTCAAACGTAATTCAACAAATAACGCTATTTTAGCTTTTGCTTTCCAGTCATTTACTAAACATTTATCAGCTTTTTAATTGATCATTTGGTTTTGTTATACACTAACTCCTGGGTGATAGGCGGTCCGCTTGGTCAATTGTTATGTAAGTTCACTATTTATGCACCTAATGTGTCCTTTACTGTGTCTGTTCAAAGTCTGGTTTTAATAACGGTCGATCGATTTGGAGCTGTGTTTTTTCCCCTCCGTTCCCCGCTTATTAATTTAAAGCGATGCCGGTTCTTCATTCTCGCCACTTGGATCATCGCTATGGCTATCTGGTGCCGAAGCCTGTTCGTCCAGAAAGTTGTCGAGTTTCCAGAGGGGCTAGCGTGTGTGCTCGATTGGAATGACGCCTTCGGAGAATACTCGTCCTTCAAAAACTTCTCTTTGGTGATGTCAGTTGTAATTATTTTTGTCTCTTTTGTATTTATCACCATAGTTTACTCCGCCATAACGTTAAAAATCAAATCCCAGAAAATTCCAGGGCAGCAATCAACTAACACAAGAGAAAAACGCTTGAAGAGAGAGCGAAATGTTCTTAAACTGTCCGTTGCCGTCGTGTTGGGGTTTGCATTGTGCTGGCTGCCCCTAAGTATTGTGTGGCTCATGCTATTCAAGTCAGACCCAACAATTACAGCATCTTGTGGTTTCTATTACTTCATCTCTGTTTCCTTTTTTCTAGCTTGGTCGAACTGTGCGATCAACCCTTGGATCTTCCTATGTTTTGGTGGAAATTATCGTCAAGGTCTCAAGAATCTTCTCTGTTGCTCTTCTTTTGGTCCTGACGTTGATCAAAATGCACCGTAGTGCGACCCCCGGGACCCTAAGACTTTATTTCACTTAAGGATTAATTTTTCACTGAGCGTTTTTATTTCAGATTACGAAAAAGTCAGCAAGGTAATTAAAGATCTTAAAGTAAAACGTCTTATTGAGAAAGCATAATTAATTTTTTTAATTATTGATTGATCAAAAGGAATGGTGTAAATTGTCAGCTTGATGTCTTTTTAAGACATGATAGGTCAACATAAGGACTAATTCTGGTTAAAAACAGATTGTTTTATCGCTGAAAATGGCAATTAGAAATTATTAGAAAGACGTTATAACTCCCTCCATACAATGCTGAAATTTTCGAACAAATTTTAAGCATTCTTATCTTCCTTTGTCAGCTCACTTACTTTAGAAATGTACATAGATAAACTTATCGATGGAGAAGCTTTGATCAGCGGTCAAACCGTTGTTCGAACATTTGCGCAATGACTGTTTTTGTGAGCTATGTTAATCTGATCTCCTAATTTATTTATTTAAACGTATCACATTGAAGACAAATATGATGTAACGCATTGGACAAAAAGAGGTGAAATATAATGTTTATCAGTAGCTGAGTCGAGTCTGTGTCACAACCATAATTGTCATGATCATTACATGATGTAATATTCCCTTTTAAGATGACGATGGTTAATAAAATAAAGACAGAAACTTTTCATCACTTTTCTTCTCGTGTATGGAACAGGAAATCTATTTAAAAGCTTACTTGCAATTTTTTGATTCAATATTAGCTGCCTCAAAGCCGTCGAGAACTCCAGTTGCCTTAAACTTCGTTTTCATTTCAGAAAGTCGGTTATCAGGTGAATATCAAGGTGAACAAACTTTTCAAAATCGGATCTACTCTCTTAACTTTGGTATTGGTTGCAAATGATTCGCAAAGTAATAGGATACATGATCCCTTCGATGTCAGTTAGTGAGTTGATGTTCTTTGGTAAAAGGCTCAAAGAAACAGCAATAATTTAAGAGGAAAAATAAAAGGAAAAATGGCCGTGTACGCGTGTGTAAAATGGTGTGTACGCTGACATAACAGCGGGTACGAGTGCCAGCGACAATTCGCGCCCTGTGACATGGTGAATTTTTGTGAAAATCTTTCCTCCTGTGCCAGAGTTTTTTCCAAGTGACAATTTGCTCGAAATTGAACTCAGACTGGGTTTGTAAATGGACGCAAAATCTTTGAACTACAACCAGTGTGTGACAATGGTGATCTTTGTCACTTGTTCAAAGTTCTGTTTTGTGATTGGTTACCTGCCACAATTGACATCACTAAAAAACAAAAACGGGTTTAATTCATGTTGTAGACCGTCATCAAAACAGCAGGTGAAGGCTGTGAACCCAGACAGAGAGTCAGCGAAGGAGAGAGTCGTGTTAAATATACCAACAACATGTTCACTTTGGCAATAAGGCTTTAAAATCAACAAGTACAGCTAAAGAGTTACATTTCAATGACAGAGAAAAGGTTTCTCAATTCTCTGGATGTAAAGTAATATCAACTCAAACGCTTTTTAGCCAAAAGCTTTCTCACTCCTTTCAAATGTTACTTTTAGCTCTGCAGTTAGAGGCCACGACTTCAGAAGATTTGAGATCTTGGTCGGGGTAGTGGCTAGTATAGATTGGTGAAGGCAAGACCGATCTACACCATGAAAGTAATTAAGTGGTTCATTTCCGTCAGCCAGCTGCTTTCCTCGCTCATTTAAGTCTATCTGCACAAGTTGCAACAAAGCCCGTAATCTGACAAGAAACAATGATTGTTGCTACTAACTACTCATTAATTTTTATTGCAATTTTTATTTCAATTTTCTGTGTTCCGGGCCCACAGTAATTGGCGTCAGCTGTTGCGGAGTCCCTGCCTGTTTTGTTTGTGTGTATTTTATATTGAGCTAATAAATAAAGTTTGTCCATTGGAGTTGAAAGAAGTCGACCGAATACTTTACTTTTTGAAATAAGCTTAAACCTTTACAAATTGGATTCCTAATTTGTATCTGATTCCAAATCCGATGGCTAAGTTCCAATGCTCGATGTCTCTTCACTTTTCCAATATTTGGTGAAACAAATAGCAAAAAAAAAAGGCAGACAGCTCATTTCGTCTGTGCACATTCTAATTACAATTACACTTTTTGAGCCCAAGAATGGACACATACACCTTTTCATAATGCGACTTTAAGCTTTTCCCTACACCGAAAGGCCGGAACATGTCATTAAAAAAACTGTCAATTATATTTTGCTTATTTATGAATACATCACGAATTTTGTGTGATTTTCAGTATCAGAAAGGCCACAAAAAGTACACAGCCTCTAGTCGACGTACAAGACACACTGACTGTCAGACAGATTCAACAACAGTAATGGCTTTCTGTCAAAAACTTTCTTGCAAATAGAAAAAAAAAATTCTGTCAGGACACAAAATTTTACATGGGTGGCAGATGGAAAATATAGGTCCAGAAATCAGCAATTTTATTCATACAATACCAAACTATTACCGTCACTTTGTTCAGATTATCGCGAGGAAATCAATGACAGGAAGAGGTGGGAGACTGTGTCAGTGTTTGTTTCAAAGATACAACAAATTTTCTTTGCTATAATTTCCAGCGAAAGCATTATTAAATACACAGATTTTTGTCGCTCACAACTTTAAGCTCCTCTGTTTGCCTTTTTACAGAGACCTCCGACTACAACAAGAATTCGGTACCGAAAGAAAAAGCAGAGTGAACGAGACTTTGAAAGTCATCACAAATATTAACGAGATTCAGTTTCGAGATCGGATAAAAGGTTTTGAGACTCTCGATGTTTGAAGGTATCCGATTCACACCGCCTGTTATTTTGTCGGGAATAACTCCTGGATCTGCGTCTCAAGAAAAATATCATCAGTTTCCCCCGAAATGTGCGGTCGTTCACTGTTGTACCTAGTGGATTTACCTTTTGAACGAATCTTCGCCAAAAATCACAAGAGATTCAGTCACGCTACAAAGATAAGGTAGGGGAAACACTTTTTCTACTACTTTATATACGGTTTTTTGGGCAATGAATAACGCATGATACTTTTCAGAGACTGAGTGAAATGTTCTCGGTTGACTCATTTTAGAAACCGTGCTAAGCAACTGCTTTAAGTGTCTTTGGACACAAGGATTCGTTTCTTTCTTTTGTATATCAATTTATAATTCTCTAAAACTGATTTCACCACGGATCGTCTTACTACTAAGTATTTTTATGAAGGTGGTAACAATAACTCTCACGTTTATACTTACCTTTTTTACAAGTTATTTATTAGTAATCAGCTTTGTTTTCTTTATTGAGAATATAGATAGCCCCCTGAAAACTGCTCTATAGAAGAACTGGTATCTCAGTTCCAAGAATGTCGGTAACTGAGACTGTAGTGATAAATGGAACACAGACCGTGATGTCCTGCTTTGATTACGAAGTACTAAGGATCGCTTACATTGCTGCGTTTTTCCCGGTATCTCTAGTTTCATTGGTTGGAAACATCTTTATTGGAGTAATTGTATAGCTTCATTATTCATCAGCGACTCCTGGTTGGTCAGCGGTCCTCTCGGGCAAGCATTGTGTAAGCTGGTCTCCTTCTTAATAGAAGTCTCCACTGTTGTTTCATCTCAGAGTCTGGTTCTTATCGCAGTCGATCGATTTGGAACTGTAGTTTTTCCCCTCCATTCCCCACTGATCAGTTCAAACCAGTGCCAGTTCTTCATTCTCGCCACTTGGGTCATTGCCACGGTTGTCAGGTGCCCGATTCTGTTCTTCTTTAAAGTTTTGGAGTATCCAGACGGTCTGGTATGTACGCCATTGTGGTCTCCCTACTTCAAACACTATACTGTGGCGATGATCGCCGTTGTCTTTTATGTCCCATTAGTTTTGATCACCATACTTTACCTAACCATCGCTATAACAATCAAATCTCAGAAAACTGCAGGCGAACAATCAGTCAGCAGAAGAGGACACCGTATAAAGAGAGAGAAAATCGTCCTGAAGATCTCTATTGCTATCGTGTCAGCATTTACAATGGGCTGGCTGCCACTCAGTATCTGGTGGTTGGTGTACTTCTATTCATCAGACAAAACAGTGATATGGTCTTATGGATTTCAATATTTGACGGAGATTGTCCGATTTTTGATGTACTCATACTGTGCTGTAAACCCTTACTCTGTTTTATTTTTATTGGACATTACCGCCACGTTCTTAGAAATCTCCTCAGTTGCTTCTTTATGGTGCCCAGGGCTAATCAAGTTGCACCGCCCTAGCATAAGTTCGCACTGTCAAATGCTATTCAGTCGCAATTGAGGATAAATTTCGTACTGACCGTTTTAAGGAAGGAAGGTGTGAGGTGCATCAATGGCGGCCACGCGGAGCTTTAGCTCCGTCGCTTTACTGACTTTCTATGCTTTTACATTCCTATTTCTAACGCGAGGACCTATTCAAAATGGGTCTAAATGTTTGCTACGTAGGCCATTGGGGTTATTTTTGACGGGGACTGTATTTTCTGGTGATGCTGGTTTGATATTTGTCGTGAAGCTCGGCGGCAAATTTCGACTCGATTTGAGATCCGAGAGTTATTTCAAATCCAGTCTTCCAGTTACAAAGTGGACTAAACATGGATCTACTTCGCTTCACATTCCTGGCCACGACCCTCCGTTGGACATAACGATGTTTTCGGACGTTTCGCGGAACCCAGGTCCGCAGGTTCTACATTTTGAACACACCACAAGAACTTATGCGGATTTGCATATTGTTTCTTCAAGACCTACGATTTCCTATTCAAGGAATGATCTATTCAAGATTCGACGCGTTTCTCACTGTTCGCCTTCGGAACGGATTTTTGCCGATTTGAGGCGAGCTGCCCTGCTCCATTTAAGAGGATGTAAGGCTGGACGAAGGGATTTTATTCATGGAATCAAAGTGATTGCATCAAATCGATCTGAAGTTGATGGGCCTCGTCACGCTCCGGAGCACGCGGAGGGAGTGAACAAAAACAACCTTATTTCCATCCCCCGTGCTCCCCAACTGTTGAATCACCAGCAACGCCAACAACCTCTGAAATTTGTCCTTTTGAATGCTCGCTCAATCCGTATGAAGACTCTGTTATTGAGGGATTACATTGTAGAACATGATATCGATTTATTCGCCATCACTGAGACGTGGCTCACTGATGATTCTTTGGATGAATTCTACTGTCGTGACATTTGTCCTGAAGGGTATAACATTGAGCAGTTACCAAGGAATTATGCTCACGGTGGTGGAGTTGCTCTAGTTTACAGGAGATGCTTTAAGGTCAGGAGGGATGTACAAACGATCCACAGGAGTTTTGAACTCATTAATATTCATATTACATCAGTTTACAATCATAATCTTAGGCTTGTCGTTATTTACTGAGCTCCACCTAGTCTTGGGAATGGATTCACGGTCAGAATGTTTTTGGAGGAGTTTAGTTCTTTTCTGGAGGGACTTGTTTCGACTACTAATGCCCTGTTAGTCGCTGGCGACTTTAATTTTCATATTGACGTGCCTAATGATTGCGATGCTCGACTATTCTTACAAGTCCTGGAATCGTTCGATTTGATCCAGCACGTCTCTGAAGCGACTCATAAGAATGGTCACATACTCGATTTGATTATAACGAGAGCTCATGAGAAATTAGTTGGCCGCTGTACTGTGGACAATCCTTTTGTCTCGGATCATCTTGCTGTACACAGTTTGTTGGACCTTGCTGTTTCGTTCTAGCATAAACACACGATTTCTAGGTAACGAACAGTCTTTATTTGTAAACTAAGTGCGCTCTCATGTAGATATATGTGATCTAAAACCTTTTTTGATTAGATAACATCGACCGCTGTATCATGTGTCACCTGAGGTGCACGTGATCTCCGAGTGTGCTCTCGTTACATCCTTTCTTTCATAAGAAACAAAACGAAAACAACGGAACAATCAAAACAAACATGAGAAACAAAAAAATCAAAACCACTATCCAAAAGAATCAACTAGTCAAGTCCGGTAATGTCTTTGTCTCTCATGACACTGACTCAGGTTAACGAACAAAGTCTTTCAGATAGGACGGGGGCTTCGTTATTCGACCACTGCGAGTCTGGTTGCCTTTGGAAGCTTGCGATGTTAGATCAGTCGCAGGCTGCTCGATCGCTGGCTCCTGTGGCTTCGCTACTTCTGAGCTGGAGTGACCACTGGCGTTAGTTTCTTGTTCAATGTGTTTAGATGGCGAGGGAAGTTCTGTCTGCTTGGGCATCTGGGTTGTTGGCGTGTGAGACTCTTTTGTAGTTGCTTTCAGATGCCTTCTATTTCGTCTAAGGGCAGAGCCATCTTCTGTGAGGACTTTGTAGGATCGCATGTTCACCTGTTCCTGAACAGTGGCTTTCTTCCAGGGCGCCTTGGGGTTGCTTGTGGGCTGAATGCGCACTGAGTCTCCAGTTTTCAGTGGTGGCAAATCTCGAGCGTTTCTATTGTAGTAAAATGCCTGCTTGGTTCTTGTCTTCCATTTTTCTTCTTGGACATTTTCGGCGAGTTTGGGTTTAAGGAGCTTCTCGCTTGTTGGGAGTAGGGTCCTTGTTCGACGACTCATTAGTCGTTGTGCTGGACTGCTTTTCATGCCTTCTGAGGGTGTGTTTCGGTGGTCGAGGATCGCGAGCCAAGGATCTGTTCCATCTTTGTTAGCCTTCTTAATAAGCCTTTTCACAGTCTTGACTGCGCTTTCCGCCATACCATTGGACTGCGAATGTCCGGGACTTGAGGTTAAATGATTGAATTCCCAATCTCGAGCAAATCTCCTGAATTCATCCGAATCAAACTGTGGGCCATTGTCGGAAAACACAGTGTTCGGGATGCCATGTCTTGCAAAGTGTTGCTTCAATTTGTAGATAACAGCTTTAGATGTTGTACTGGACTCCAACCTATCGACTTCCCAGTAGTTGCTGTAATAATCTACCGTCACGAGGTAACGTCGGTTGTTTGTCTCAAACAGATCAACACCAACCTTGGACCATGGCCGGTCAGGTACCTCATGTGGGTGGAGTGTTTCCTTCTGCTGGGAGATCTCAAAGGTTCGACAAGTTTCACACTGTCTGACAAAGTTCTTCACAGCTGTGTTCATTCCTGGCCAGAAAACGCTTTCTCTCGCGCGTCTCGAGCATCCTTCCACGCCAATATGTGATCGGTGGATTCTGGATAGGACTTCTGGTCTGAGGGATTTTGGAACTACACATCTGTCTCCTTTGAAGATAATTCCATCTTGCGCTGATAGCTCGTCACGAACGTTGAAGTATGGCGTGACGTCATTTGGGAGATCAATCTTGGTCTCAGGCCACCCTTCTCGAATGATTTTCTGAAGTGCTTGCATCGTGCTGTCTCGCAGACTTTCTTTACGGATATTGTCTAGGCTAGCTTTGCGGAGTGGCAGAAACTCGACCATATGTATTTCTTCAACTTCTTTGTCGATGGTTAGCACTTCATCGCGCGATGTGGTGTTGGGAAGGGGTGCTCTAGAGAGTGTGTCTGCCAGATACATGTGCTGGCCTGGCTTGAAACCAATTTCGAGGTTATACTTCTGCAGGCGAAGTAGCATTCGTTGTAGACGCTTGGGGGCGGCCACGAGGGGTTTGCGGTAAATAACTTCAAGTGGTTTATGGTCGCTCTCAACAATCACTTTGCGACCATAAGTGTATTGGTTGAACTTCTCGGCTCCAAACACTATGGCTAGCAGTTCTTTCTCTATTTGCGCATAGTTGCGTTCTGTATCCGTCAGGGATCGCGATGCGTATGCCACTGGCTGACCATTTTGTAAAAGCGTAGCTCCAAGTCCAGTGTCCGAGGCGTCGCATTGAAGTACAGTCTCTTTGGCGGGATCAAAGTATCGGAGGACAGGTGCTTGGGAAGCTGCTTCTTTGATCTTCTTAAAGGCGCTCTCATGGACGTCGCTCCAGTGCCATTCTGCATCCTTGCGCGTTAGCTGTCGAAGAGGTTCGCAAATGTCTGCCAGCTTTTTTAAGAATCTCGTCAGGTAATTCGCTAGACCAACAAGCCGCTGTACACCTTTCACATCTGTTGGTCGCCTCATGCCTTTGATGGCGTCTATTTTGGATGGGTCTGGTTTTAGCCCATCTCTTGTTAACACATGACCAACGTAGGGGATTTCTGTCATCTTCAACTTGAACTTCTCCTTGTTCAGTTTCACTCCCTTTTCGCGGCACCTTTCAAGTAGAGTTATGAGTTTTTTGTCGTGATCTTTCACTGCTTCTTGCACAGTGTCACCTTCACCCGAGATGAGGATGTCGTCTGCAACTGTGCGCACACCGGGAAGGCCTTCGATGGCTTGATCCAAACGATGTTGGAAATATTCCGGTGCGGGTGATATGCCAAATGGCATCTTCAGCCACCGCTACCGACCAAATGGAGTGCCAAACGTTGTTAGATAGCTTGAATCTTCATCTAACTCGACATGCCAAAACCCGTTTTTAACGTCACACACACTGAAGACTTTAGCTTTTGACAAGTCCGGCAGGAGATCGTCGATAACCGGAAGAGGGTAGTGGCTGCGTTTCAAAGCTTTATTTAGTGGCTGAGGGTCGATACACACGCGAAGCTTGCCGTTGGGCTTCTTAACAAGTACCAAGCTTGAGACCCAATCTGTTGGAGTGTCAACTGCTTTTATAACACCAAGTTCTTCGAGACGAGTGAGCTCTTGCTTTAACTTGGGTTTCATTGCCACTGGAATCCTTCTAACAGGCTGTTTCACTGGTTCAATGGTTGTGTCCAACTCTAAGTGAAGTTTCTTCTCAAATTTTCCTTCTCCAGTGAAAACGTCATGGAAATCTGCTGCTATTTGTTCCATCGTTAGGCCCATTGCTTCAGTCTTTTCTTGTACCAATGAGATATTCTCGTAACGCACTTTGATTAATTTCATTTTCTGCACCGTTTTGGAACCCAACAGTGGCGTGCAGTCGTTATTGACAACAACAAACTCTGTTTCGCATTCTTCATCAACCTTGGGATTTACCAGATTAACACGACATTTACCGATGGTTTCCATTTTCGATCCGTTAAACATGCTGAGGACTTGTTTCGAATGCGCGATCGGGCACTCGTTCGGTAAATCGTTTTTGCTTATCACATTACAGGTGGCGCCACTGTCGACTTGAAAACGAACGGGATGACCTTTGATCTCCATTGTTGCGAAGATTTTCGATTTGATGGGTTGACTACTGACACTTTTGACACTTTGTTCTTCCAGATTTTCGGATGAAATCGTGAAGCAGTACTCTTCATCGCTCGAATCCTGCGAAGTTTTTGCGTCTCGCACTCGGTGAATCCGTTCTTTTCTTCGTTGTCGCCCACCACGTTTCTGTTTACATAGCTTGGCGAAGTGATTTGTTTTGCCGCATTTCGCACATTCTTTTCCGAACGCTGGGCATTTATCTCTTGATCTCTCGTGTTTTCTGCCGCAGTATTTGCAATTAACTAACTTAGGACTGGCGTCTTTGCCGTCTTTTTTCTCTTTGTGGTTGAGTGCGTTGACTTCTTCTCTTCCACTCATGACTTTCATTTGCGATGCAGTTGTTTCGGCTGATCGACATACATCGATACACTTCTGAAGATTTAATTTGGGCTCTTGTAGTAATTTCTTCCTAGTTCCCGTGTCACAAATTCCACAGACGATCCTATCACGAATTAATTCGTCGGTGAGCGGACCAAAAATGCACGTTTTCGCGAGAGTTTTGAGCGCTGTGAGATACGTGTCAAATGATTCGCCGCTTTCTTGTTTTCTATTATTGAAGCAGTATCGCTCGTAAATGACATTTGTTTGGCCAATGCAATGCCTCTCCATCAACTCCAGAACTGTATTCATTACGTTCTTGTCTTCTTCATTTTCGAACGGAAGACCATTGTAGACTTCGAGGGCTTCGGTTCCAATGCAGGTAATGAAAGTAGCTACACGGTATTTATCTTCTTGCTGGTTGAGACGTGAGGCGATTTCGAACGAATCCCACACTTGCTTCCACTTCTTCCAGTTTTCTGAAATATTTCCTGCCAAATTCAATCGCGACGGAATTGGTAAATTGCTTTGTATTCCATAGCATGGCGTCGGCGCTTGAACACTCGCTGAATCTTGAGGTGGTGTAGTAGTCATCGTGTCGAAGAGGCTACACTCCTGGTACCATGTTTCGTTCTAGCATAAACACACGATTTCTAGGTAACGAACAGTCTTTATTTGTAAACTAAGTGCGCTCTCATGTAGATATATGTGATCTAAAACCTTTTTTGATTAGATAACATCGACCGCTGTATCATGTGTCACCTGAGGTGCACGTGATCTCCGAGTATGCTCTCGTTACACTTGCTAAATTACCACTCGAGCGTAAACGAATCTCATATCGCAAGATTCGTGATATTGATTTTAGCGAGTTTTGTGGTCAGTTGGAGAACACCAGGCTAGTAAGGGATGCTGCTTCTTTTAGTCTCGGCGAACTTGTTTATGAGTATAACACTACATTAAAGTCGTTGTTAGACAGACACGCGCCTCTGAAGACTAAGACCATTACTCTTCGCCCAACCGCCCTATGGTACACTGAGGAAATACGATCTGAAAAGAGAAAACGCAGAGCTCTCGAGCGGCGCTGGCGTTCTTCAAAACGAGAATCGGATTATTCTAGATTTAAGGAACAATGCCTTAGAGTGAACGCTTTGATCAAGAAAACGAAAGTTGACTATTACTCAGGCATTATACGGGAGAGTAGTAATAATCCCCGAAGTCTTTTCAATACGGTAAATAAGCGCCTACATAAGCGCGTGCCAGCGGAGTATCCTTCAGGGTGTGCGTCTGATGGTGATCTTGCTAACAAGTTCATTGACTTCTTTAGTGAGAAGATTACAGTTCTGCGAAACTCACTTGACTCCACATCTGATATTGTTGTGGAGTCCGATGGCATTGTCCATCAGTGTGCCTTGTCATGTTTTAAGTCTGTAACATCGTCTGATGTCTCGGAATTACTTAGTAAAGATGACCATCAAATCCTGTCCTCTTGATCCCTTCCCTGCTTCTGTTTTGAAGCAGTGCACATCAGGTCTTTTGCCTGTTATCACTCAAATTGTAAATCAGTCTTTATGTCTAGCTGTTTTTCCAGACTGTTTTAAGCTTGCATTGTTGAATCCTCTTCTCAAAAAGCCCACACTTGATGTTGAAGTTTTTTCGAATTTTCGTCCTATCTCAAATTTGACCTTCATGTCTAAACTCACTGGGAAAGTGGTGGCATCTCAGTTGATTAACCACATTTCTAGTAATGGACTTGATGAAATACTACAATCTGCATATAAACAATTTCATAGTACCGAAACAGCTTTAGTTAAAATTTTTAATGATATTATCCTAGACGTTGATAGGAATAGGACTGTTATCTTACTTTTATTAGATCTATCGGCCGCTTTCGATACGGTCGATCACACTATACTGATTGAGAGATTAGCAAACCGCTTCGGTCTTTGCGATCTAGCTCTGGCCTGGTTTAAATCATACCTGAGCGACACAACTCATTTTGTGAGCATTCGTGGTGCGCGGTCTGTCACGTGTTCGCTGTCGTGCGGAGTACCACAGGGCTCCGTGCTTGGACCGATTTTATACCTGCTCTATACCTCCCCATTGGGGGATATTGTCAGACAATACAACATGGGCTATTATTTCTATGCTGATGATACTCAGTTGTATCTGTCTTTCAATTCTCTCAGTGGGGATGATCAAGCTTATTCTGTCTCTCAGGTTGAATCTTGTGTTAGAGATATCGACCGTTGGATGTCTTGTAACAAACTTAAGTTGAATAGGGACAAGACGGAACTGCTCGTTATCAGTTCAAAATATCGGCCATGCCCATCTTTAGATAGTATCATGATTGGTGATCATCGTGTTGAGCGGTCTGACAAAGCTAGGAACATAGGAGTTGTTTTTGATGAGACCTTGTCACTGGATAAGCATGTGAGTTCCGTTTGTAAATCTGCTTTATTTCATCTTCGGAATATCGCTAAGATTAGAATGTATCTGACTTCTGAGAGCACAAAGACCCTTGTCCATGCTTACGTTACTTGTCGACTGGACAATTGTAACTCGTTGCTCCTCGGGTCACCGGACTATATTATTCAGAAGCTCCAGCGCGTTCAAAACTGCGCCGCACGCCTTGTAGCTGGGCAACCTAGGGCTGCACACATTCGCCCCGTCCTTAAGGAGCTACACTGGTTACATGTGGAGCAGCGAATTACCTTTAAAGTATTACTGTTAACTTTTAAATCTCTCAATAATCTGGTGCCTCCGTATTTAAGTCAACTTATAGTCCCATATAACCCTACAAGAAATCTTAGGTCTGCTGGCAAACATTTATTAGAAGTACCGAATGTGCGCCTGAAGAGCTATGGGGACAGGGCCTTTTCGGTCGCTGCCCCAAAGCAATGGAATGATACTCCCTTAGACATTAAATTAAGTGGATCAGTTGATGTTTTTAAATCTAAATTGAAAACTTATCTTTTCAGACTCGCTTTCATTTGACTTTTTGTTTTAGTGTTATTGTTAGTTAGTTATTTTCTTTTTTGATTGTAAAGCGATATAGAGCTTTTGTATATACCGCTATACAAATAAAGTTATTATTATTATTATTATTATTATTATTATTATTAATTAGAACTTAGGGAAGGTCAGCTTGGTCAGGTCTTGATGTCTGCGGAGGAGAAGTTACTTTTCTTTGCACGGAGTTTGATTTTCAGACAGCCAGTTGAAAAGTATATCAACATCATGGCACCTCTAGAAACTAACAGTACTATATTCGTACCTGTATTCAGCGGTCACTCAAGGGGAAAGGCGGGATGGCCGCTATGTACAGGTTGACCGCTAAATACAGGTTTCACAGAATAGGGGTATTATAAACACTATAAACAACGCCACTTCATGCCAGAACTGACCAACTAATGTACAGAATCTCGCTCAAAAATAGCACTTTGATTTCGGGAGAGAAACACGGATCAAAATTTACTTGAAAGATCATTCTTAGTTTTATTTTAGTGGTTACTTTTTAAGTGACGTTGAATACAGGTGGAAGACAGTACAAACAGGCCGTTGGGTGACCATGGCAGCTCAATAGAGGTGACCGTTTAATAGAGGTGAAAATTACAGTGATTAAGGGAAGACAAATTGTGGACTTTGACATGACCCCTTAATACAGGGTAATCGCTTAATATGGTGCCGCCTAATACAGGTTCGGTTGTACTTCTTCGGAGCGTCAGTAAACGGAGTGCTTTCAACAGGGAAGTTTGCTGACGTAAATAAATAAGCAAACTCCCCGAAAAGATGTACATGACTAAATGCAAGAAGTGCATTTTTGTCTGAATGGATTTCAATATAAAGTAACTAATTCAAGCAAAATTACGCTGTTTATTCTGTTCAGTTCTTTTACTAAAAGTTTGAGTTCAGAGCCAAAGATTGGTTAAAAAAGGGGAAATTATCGTTTGCCTGAAACAAGTTCAGGGATACGGTTTATCAAAACCGATATTTATTCGTTTTCACTCTCTCGTCCTTTTGTTCTTCCCTGTTTCACCGCGGGGACTGAAATTTTTCGCTCGACGATGTTTACATTTTGAATAGCTAGCCTCGCCGAAGCACAGAAGGTTGATGAGTGTATGCAGTCGATTATATTAAAGCAACGGAGATATCATATTTGCTGTAATCCTCCAAAATATCTTGAGTAAAATTAGAAGAGAAGGCTAATCTTGTTCACGGCTTGTGCGAATTTTTGTCGTTTAAAAGTGCAAAAAGCTGAAAGCAGACGGAGAAACGTTTCATGGTCGCCTTTTGCAATACTATTTGCCGTTAACGTCACGCTTAAACTTCTCTATTTTAGAACAACTTCCTTTCTCATACATGATGATTCTGAGACAAGCTGTCAACTGTCATTCAACATCACTTAATTATTCTATTCCGGTACTCGCCATTCCATCACGTCCTTTATTCCTGTTTGCCTTTATATTCAGATCACGCTTTTGGTTGAACTACCTTCCTTAGAAATGACTTGTTTTTCCCCTTTTATATGTAAATAAATTTCTCTAAAATTGTTGTTTTCACTTCTTGTCTTCCAATTCTGTCTGTAATTATACTCGTGATTAACAAATTGGACTCCACTTAGCAGTCGTTCGATTTAGTTTATCACTCGTATGATTACAGACCGAATTGGACTCCACTCGGTTCTATTACCATTACTAATCTGTTTCGCTTTCCATGGAAATTTTAGTCAAGGCCTTAAGACTCTCTTTAGCTGATTTCTTTGTGGTTGACTGAGATGTTTTTTGTAGTTTGAGCCCTGATGGCTTATTTCATTTTTTTAAATTTTCCATTCGCTATTATATAAATACAAAATTTTTTATAGAGCGGCTTTACGCGATAAAAATGGACGTAATACGTCGATTAATACGTCAACGTTAAAAGAATTTCGAAATTCTTCAAATAGGAAGTGACTTATTAATTAAGCAGACAGCTGGAAATCCCAGAGAAGGAATGTTTACATGAAAAGTAGTCTCGCAATATTCAAAGGTATTTGAAGATAAAGACAGATTAATTAAATTATTATGACAGAGATAGTTTACCATAAGGTTGTTTTGTAGCTATTGTTTTTGTAGTTAAATAGGGCGAATGATAGGTTTATGTAAATCATCTTGAAAGTCATTTCAAAACAGTGACATCATTAGTCAAGAAGAACACGGAACTTCAATTTCTAAGATTGATCTTTTCCAGCACTAATCGTAGTTTTATTTCAATTAGCGCTAAACTTAAATCATCCGCACAGATATCTTGTCTACTGGTATTCATTTACCAATCATACCAAAAGGTTAGAAAGAATTATAGAATTCAAAAACATTTTTTGAGTACAGACTGTAAGTCGATATTAACTGAAAGTAAAATGATATCTGACGATTCTTAGTTAATCAATTTTTAATGTATACGTAGACAGTCGTCTCTGCTTTATTTAAATAGGGTATAGGCAGCCTCTCAATTAAGAGCTCTTGGCATACGACTAAGGATTCAGAGTCAGACAGAGAACTGTTGGCCGAAGAAGAAACCGATAATCGGATGCCGCATGAGGACTTTTTTTAAGACTTTTTATTTTGTCGCACGCTCGTGACAGGACAAAAACATCTTTCTTCCAGAAATTTATATGTCGAGAATAACTTTTGGATCCGTACCTGAAAAAGATTGTTTCCCCCAAACGACCAATTGTTGATTGGTTTTACAGTGTGGATACAGCTATTTTGAAAGAGTAGCTCGGTAAAAACTGTGAGTCAGCTTTGTTTTCTTTACTGAGGATATAGGTAGCTTCCTGAGGACTGCTCTGAAGAAGAACTAGTATTTCAGCTGCAAGAATGTCGGTGAATGAGACCGCAGTGGTAAACGAAACACAGAGCGTGTCGTCCTGCTTTAATTACGAAGTACTAAGGATCGCTTACATCGCTGCCTTTTTTCCGATATCTTTAGTTTCATTGTTTGGAAACATCTTTATTGGAATAATTGTCTACAAGACGAAATCCCTAAAAAAGCCAGTCAACTATTTTATTGCAAACATGGCCATGTCAGATCTGGTGTTTCCCATTTCCATGTTTCCTCGTGATATAGCTTCATTATTCATTAGCGGCTCCTGGTTGATCAGCGGTCCTCTCGGCCAAGCATTGTGTAAGCTGGTCTCCTTCTCAATAGAAGTCTCCGTTCTTGTTTCATCTCAGAGTCTGGTTCTTATCGCAGTCGATCGATTTGGAACTGTAGTTTTTCCCCTCCGTTCCCCACTGATCAGTTTAAACAAGTACCGCTTCTTCATTCTCGCCACTTGGATCATTGCCATGGTTGTCAGGTGCCCGATTCTGTTCTTCTTTAAAGTTTTGGAGTATCCAGACGGTCTGGTATGTACGCCATTGTGGTCTCCCTACTTTAAACACTTTACTGTGGCGATGATCGCCGTCGTCTTTTATGTCCCATTAGTTTTGATCACAATACTTTACCTTACCATCGTTATAACAATCAAATCTCAGAAAACTGCGGGCGAACAATCAGTCAGCAGGAGAGAACAACGTTTAAAGAGAGCGAAAATCGTTGGGAAGACCTCCATTGCTATCGTGTCAGCATTTACAATGGGCTGGCTGCCACTCAGTATCTGGTGGTTGGTGTACTTCTATTCATCAGACAAAACAGTGATATGGTCTTGTGGATTTCATTATTTCACGCAGATTGTTCGATTTTTGATGTACTCATACTGTGCTGTAAACCCCTGCATCTGTTTTATATTCATTGGACATTACCGCCAGGGTCTTAAAAATCTCCTCAGTTGTTTCTCTACGGCGCTCAGGGCGCCATAATCAAGTTGCACCGCCGTAGTTTAAGCCCCGCACTATAACAGTACAATAGTCGAACTTGTATTCAGCGGTCACAATATAAGTTGACCGCTTAATTCAAGTTCAGTTGTACTTCTTCAGAGAGTCAGTAAGCGGAGTACTTTCAAAAGGGAAGTTTGGTGTTATAAATAAATTAACAAGTTAGTGAAATTAACTCCACGAAAAGATGTACAAGACTTAAGGCAAGAAGCGTATTTCTCTCTTAATGGATTTCAATATAAACTAACTAATTAAAGCAAAATTTCGTTGCTTTGTCTATTCAGTTCTTATATTAAAAGTTTGGGTTCAGAGCCAAAGATTGGTTAAAAAAAAACCGAGGGAAATTAACGTTTGCCTAAAAGAACTTCAGCGATACGGTTCATCGAAACCGATATTTATTCTTTTTTACTCTTTCGTCCTTTTGTTCTTCTTTGATAGTCATATTACTTGTACTTTGGTTTTACCGCGGGGAAGAATTTTGTTGCTCAGCGATGTTTAAATTTTGAATAGATGGCCTCGCCGAAGCACAGAAGGTTAATGGGCGTATGCGGTCGTTTAAGTCGGTTTAAGCAACGGAGATATCATCTTTGCTCGAATACAGAAACAAGATTAAAGGAAAAATTTACATCGTAAGCCATATGAATTCTGTTATGTAAATTTGTTAAATTATTACAAGTTCTCCTGGTAAATTATGAAACCATACCATTTTTCTCGCAAATAGGAAATCGGCTTTGTCCTGGCTGTTTCTTTCCCTTTTATTACAACTTCGTGACAGTTTTCTTTAAAACTCCAACCAGTCTACTGAGCAAAAAGACTAATGAGTAAGCTCAGGCTGGATTAAACTTTCAATGGCAACATAATTGAAAATAAATTCTGAATTGAAAAGAGCATTGTATATCTTTTCGCTACCAGCTGTCAACCGTTATTCTATATCAGTAAACATCTGCGGCTGGGCTATTTCTGGAGCCATTGGAACAATATTGATAATGATTTTAAAAACTCATATAAGATGGGCTCCTGCTCGTAAACTTGAGAAATTGTCCCTTTTGCCGACAATATTTGAAAAAGCATATCAATTGCCTAATTTCGGACAACGGCTGATTCCAATTATACTTTTCTTAGTTAGAGGTCTCAAGTGAAGACTGTCAATTTTCTAAAATTTTCCTAGGTATGTTCATTAGTTAAACATGTGAAAGTTTGATTGATCTATACAAGATGGATAGGTTGTGTTTTCATCCAGCAGAGTTTAAGTACACACCGCAGGGCTGTTGGCGGAAGAAAAACCTGATCTCTTGGCATCGAAAAAATGTGGCCAAACGTGACCAAAATGATGAATGGAACACAGTCCATGTCGAGCTGCTTCAACCTCACAGCAAAAAGAATTAGTGAAACGTTAGCCTACTGTCTGCTGTTTATTGTGTCGCTGGCTGCGAATACCTTCATTAGAATAATTGTCTATAGGAAGAAAACTCCGAGAACACCAATCAACATTTTGGTTGTAAACATGGCAATCTCCGACCTGTTGTTTCCGATTTTCCACTTTCCTAAAATTTCTGTAAAGATAAACACAGCTGGTCACTGGCTGGTCAGCGGTCCCCTTGGCCAAGCGATGAGTAAACTGAGTTCCTTTGCTAAAGATGTCTCAACTCTAGTGTCAGTTCGGAGCTTGTTGTTGATCGCAGTGGATCGATTAGGGACTGTAGTATTCCCTCTCCTTTTCCATGGATCATCACCATGGCTACATTCATCCCGTATCTGCTCGCGTTCAAACTGGTCGAATATCATCATGAGTACGAGTGTGTGCAGCAATGGATGCGTGTTTTAGACGATTCCTCGTCGGTGACAAAATACTTTATGGCACTTTTTATTACATTTTTTTATATTCCCTTCGTTTTGATGTTTATTCTATATCTTGCGATTTTTTTGTAACTGAAGTCCCAGAGAGGACCAGGCGAACACTCAATGAACGCTCAAATTCAGCGCTGAAGCTTTCCATTGCTATTGTGTTAGGTGTTCGCTTTAAGCTGAATTCCATTCAGTATTTTTACATTAGTACGTTTGTTTGCAGATAAAATCAATACTACAATGTCTTGTGGTATCAAACAGTTATTTGAGCAAGTTGCTTCGCTACTGAGTCGAACAAGCAGCGCTGTGAATCCCTGCATCTGTTTTATTTTCAGTGGAAATTATCGCCAAGGTCTTAAGAATCTCCTCGGCTGCTGAGTGAGTTGCCAGGGCTAATAAAGATGCAATGTAACATCATAGCAGCCGCTTTGGAATATAATAAGAATTGTTTGTAAACTGAACTGAAACTAAATTAAATACATCGTTATAAGAAGTAAAGAACATCCACACTAAGGGGTTTAGAAACGAATCTGTTGCCGAAAAAACATTTTTTTTCCTAGGGGTGTACCGTTGATATGCATTAAGAAATCCTGTCAACGTTGCATTAAAAACAACTATGAATAAAACATATAAATCAAGTAGTATCTGATAAAATCTTACAGTCATGTGCATTAGAAAGGATTTTAATTCCTGTCAGATATAGAATATCATCTTCATTTGGATTATATTATAAATACTCTACAGAACACAGGGAGAAACTAATCACTTTATCAATCACTTTATAGAAGATACGATCATGTCAGATGTATTAATCCAAATTTTCTAAGTTCCGAACGCTCAATCACCAACTTTGTTTGGTGAGGAAACATATACTGTGCATCATATATTGCTTGCTTTTAGGAAGCTTTCCATTTGGCCTCATACTGGTAAAACATGAGCAAACACTTACATGGAGTTTCAAGAATAGGACGCCATATGCTGGCGACATCCTGACGCAATTATCAAATAGTTGATTCTCTCAATCGTATATTGTGGGTGGAAAAATATCTGAAAGAGGAAAGCTACTGACAACAGAATATAAACATTTAATATTCTCTTGCTACTGATTAAACAATTCTGTTCAAAAAGAGTCCGCTTAATGACGTCTGTCAGATCTCTTTTCTTTATTTCGAATAGCAACATTCATTAAATAAAGTTTCCTTGTCTTCCCTCCCCCTCAATTTATTCATGAATCTCGCCTGTCGGAAGCTTACAATCAGCAAAGACAGGCGAGGAGGCAGGCGCATAAAAGATGGCACGCAGAGGTTTCCTTGGACGTAGTTTCGTTTTATATTTCTTAATTGAAATAAAAGAAAGGGCTGCCAATGACTCACTTATTTAGTAAAAAATTGTCGAGAAATCATGACTAGTTAATGAGATGAAAGAGATCACGGATTCTTTTACACTTTACCCCCCTATAATTCTGATTAAGATTTCATATATAATATAAACATATTCAAATTAAATAAAGACAGACGAAAAGATATGAACATGTTTAAATAAAGACAGACGGAACTTAATCACTTCTTACTACAGGTTTCAGATAACACCCAGTTTTCATGAAGCATAATGGGGGACGAATTTTAAAAATGTCTTTTTCCTTTACACTTTGGCCTTCAGAATCGAGAAAATGTCAGATCTGTGAAATAAAGTCATCTGTGTCGGAAATTCGCTCTCGTGTAATTGTATGAAAATTTCCCAAATGCTTCTGATGGAAAAAGGAATATTATCTATTCATCAGACAAAACAGTGATATGGTCTTGTGGATTTTAATATTTCACAGAGATTGTCCGATTTTTGATGTACTCATACTGTGCTGTAAACCTCTGCATTTGTTTTATTTCCATTGGACATTACCGCCGGGGTCCTAAAAATCCCTTCATTTGCTTCTCCATAGCGCTAAGGGCTAATCAGGTTGCGCCGCCGTAGCTAAGCCCCACACTATAAAATGCTCATCAGTCGCAATCAAGGATAAATTTCGTACTGACCGTTTTAATCAGAACTTAAGGAAAGTCAACTTTACAGTAAAAAAATATCTTTTTAGTAAAAGTTCTCAGTTGAATAACAAAGGTGAACTTTGTCGATTGTCAGTTTGATGTTTTTAAAAACTATGACGATAAAGACGTTCATTGGTCCCTCTTGAAACTGATCGCTCATTTGCATTCAGCGGCATGTCAGAAAATCAGAAGAAGATAAGAAGCCAGGTATAAAAGCTTAATTTTTTATAACGAAAAATCTTGTTAACCTTCAAGAAACTTTATGGGAGTTTTGGTGACGAAAATAAATTAACAAGTTAGTGAAATTAACTCCCCGAAAAGATGTACAAGACATAAAGCAAGAAGTGTATTCCTGTCTGAATGGACTTCAATATAAACTAACTAATTCAAGCAAAATTACGCTGCTTTGTCTGTTCATGCAGTTCTTATTTTAAAAGTTGGGTTCAGAACCAAAGATTGGTTAGAAAGAGAAATTATCGTTTGCCTAAAACAACCTCAGGGATACGGTTCATCGAGACCGATATTTATTCTTTTTTTTACTCTTTCGTCTTTTTGTTCTTCTTTGATAGTCATATCACCTGTACTTTAGTTTTAACGCGGGGCTGAAATTTGCCGCTCGGCGATGTTTACATTTTGACTAGATGGACTCGCCGAGGCACATATGGTTGATGAGCCTATGCAGTCGTTTAAGTCAACTATTTATTCTCCATTCGCTATTATGTTTTTTAAATCGAAAGAAAGAAAATGCAAAATTTTTACAGAGCGGCTTTACGCGATACAAATGGCCGGAATACTTTGATTAAAAAGCTGTCACCGTTAAAAGCATTTCGAAATTCGTTAAATACAAAGTGACTTATTAATTGAGCTGACAGTTGGGAATTCCCAGAAAGGAATGTTTACACGAAAAGTAGTCTCGCAATATGCAAAGGTGTTTGAAGATAAAGACCGTTTAATTAAGTTATTATGACAGAGATAATTTACCGTAAGGTTGTTTTGTAGCTATTGTTTTTGCAGTTAAATAGGGTGAATGAAAGGTTTGTTATTATCTAAAAAGTTGTTTCAAAACAGTCACAACATGAATCAAGAAGAACATGGAACTTCAATTTCTAAGATTGATCTCAGCACTAGTCATTTCAGTTGGCGCTAAACTTAAATGATCCGCTCAGCTGAAGGGAAGTTTCGTGAACAAAGTGCCATCAGGCACAAGCTTATTAGATTCAAATTGTTAACTCGGGTTGAGCCCTGTGCATAAAAATTATGTGTAAATACCGTGGCTTTGACAAATTTCATCGGCAGGTCTTTCAAAAAACATAGTAATTAGGCGGCGTTTTCAATGCAAACATCCATGGGGGGTCTTTTTCCGTTGACGTGTTCAGTTCACAAACGTCTTACAACCAAATGACCACTGAGAAAAATAAAAATTACTGAAACCATCAATTCGTACCACTAAAGATCTTAATATGTGAACAGGAATCGGGGAACTTCGATTACATGCTGTACTTCAAAACGTAATACGTTTTAACCTTAAACAATCCTGGCGGCAAGAACATGTAGTTTAACAAATGAATTTATATTTTTAGTTGGGGTTTTGCGAAGTCTACTAATGGGTAGATGTGTTTATCGTCACTAACGGCGCCGCATCTCAACTTCAGCATAACGTATGAGAGCGGTGTCGAGTTCCAAATTTGCCGTCGGGTTTTCCGTTCTCAGTGAACGCAAATTTTTGGTCATTTCACGTTGATGTTTTGCAGAGGACAGCTAAAAAAATGTAGGAAATTTTAAAACGCACGTACTGAGCTATTTGTTCTACTCATTAGACCTTTTGTTTTGCTCCGTCCTCTTCGGGGCCGTCTGAGTATGAGCATGTTTCTGAGTTCGTAAAAATAAAGCCAGATCAGATGGGATAGTACAGAGAAGTAGATCATTCACTTAATTCACATCTATGACCATCTAGGGCTTAAAAATGAATTTTTAATTTACACTCCAAACTATTGTAATGTTTTTACAAGCTCCAGTTTATCAAACTCTATTATATTTCTTTCCATTTTCCCCCTGCCTCTTCTTTTACTTTCATTCGAATTTTTATTTTCTTCTTCTAGATTCTCAGTTTTTGTTTTTTACAAGTTAGTGCTACATCTATAGTTCCTCAATTCAACTTTAGGGAGTTCAACTCGATTAGTCCTGTACAAACAGCTGAGGATATTTTTAAGCCCCTGACGATAATTTCCATTGAAAATGAAAAAGATCCAAGGATTTATAGCACAGTTTGGTTGAGCAAGAAAATAACCAATATGTTTAAAGTATTGGAAACTACAAGATGATATCATAATGTTGTCTGATGAATAGAAGCTTAGTAACATCCGGATGGTGGTAGGCATTCAGCACACTATGAATACCAACACAACAGCAACAGACATCTTCAAAACATTTCTGTCTCTCTTCAAACGTTGCTCTCTTACATTTACTGATTGCTGGCCTGGGATCTTCTGGTATTTAATTTTGAGCACAATGGTGACGTAGAGTATGGCGATCAAAACTAAAGGAGTAAACCAAAATACAACGCTCAATGCCAAAATGTAGCTTTTAAAGGGCAATAAATCTCCAAACGCGTCCTTCCATCGCAGCTCACACGCTGACCCATTTCGACTCTCGACAAGTTTCCAGGCAAACAGTTGTGGGGACTTGATAGCAAAGGAGATGATCCAAGTGGCGAGAATAAAGAAACGACACAACTTAGTACTGATAAAGGGAGAACGGAAAGGAAATACCACAGCTCCAAAACGATCAACAGCCATCATAACCAGGCTTTGTATAGACACAAGAGTGGAAACGTCGATTGAGTAAGAAAAAATTTTGCACATCGCTTCGCCAAAAGGACCGTCGATCAGCCAGAAATCGACGTACAACCCGGTCACAATACGTGGAAACAGGAAAATCGGAAATAGAAGATCGGACATGGCCATGTTTAGAATGAAAAAGTTGATGGGTTTTCTTAGGGTTTTCGTCTTGTATACTACCAGTGCGATGAAGATGTTTCCAACCAGCGAAGCTACGAAGAGCACAAACAGAACTGTGATTGTACCGGCTTTGGCTGCTGTTGAATCAAAGCAGCTCGTTTCTCGTGTTCCATTTGTGGTTGCGTTTACTTCTGTCAACATTTTTGTTGCTCAGAGATCCTGAGTGTCTTCCTCAGGTAGCACTCCTCTCGCGGGTTCTTTCACTCTATTTAAAAATATGTTTGCTACACTCGATTTAAGGAAAAACGTCTGATAATTAACATATATATTACATTCTAAGCATCCCCAGAAACTAAGATATCATATGTGCTGTAATCCTCCAAAACATCTTGAGTAGAATTAGAAAATAATACTGATCTTGTTCATGGCTGGTGTGAATTTTTTTCGTTTCAAAATACAAAGACGGGAAAACGTTGCATGGTCGCCTTTTGCAATACTATTTGCCGTTAACGTCACGCTTAACTCCTCTATTTTAGAACAACTTCCTTTCTCATACATGATGATTCTGAGACAAGCTGTCAACTGTCATTCAACATCACTAAAATATTCTATTTCAGCACTC
This sequence comes from Pocillopora damicornis, assembly GCF_964200805.1. Taxonomy (NCBI): domain Eukaryota; kingdom Metazoa; phylum Cnidaria; class Anthozoa; order Scleractinia; family Pocilloporidae; genus Pocillopora; species Pocillopora damicornis. The sequence continues at coordinate 22,224,879 of NC_142678.1, forward strand.
GCCATTCTATCACGTGTTTTATTCATGTTTGCCTTTAGATTCAGATCACGCCTTGCGTTGAACTACCTTTCTTAGTAATGATTTGTTTTTCCTCTTTTATATTTAAACATATTTCTCTGAAATTGTTGTTTTCACTTCTTGTTTTCCAATTCTGTTTGTAATCATACTCGTGATCAACAAATCGGACTCCTGTTTCGCAGTTGTTCGATTTTATTAATCACTCGTATGATTACAGACCGAATTAGACTCCACTCGGTCCTATTACCATTACTATTCTGTTTCGCTTTCCATGGAAATTATCGTCGAGGCCTTTAGAATCTCTTTAGCTGATTTCTCTTTGGTTGACCCAGATGCTTTTTTGTAGTTTATTAGCTCATCAGCTTACGATGTTTCTGATGCAGATACACAAAGGGGCTCATTAATACTACTTTTGAATAATCACTTTGAGGCAAAGTTTAAGGTAGGGAAACAACTCAATCGACCCCGCAAAAAAAAAGCAAAAACAAAAAAAAAACAACCAGATATCTTGTCTACTGGTATTCTAGCACTTGCTCATTCAAAATGACCGGACAAGGAAGTTGAAATAAACCAACATCTTCAAAATCCTCAGAAAAAAGTCACTTCAGACCGCACGACTTCATGTATATACCTAACTGGCAGCTCAAAGAATTTTTAACGAAATTTGCATGACGGCTTAAACCATTATTTAAAATAGTTATGATTTGTAAACATTTCTTTGTAGACTACAGTCGATGAATTTTTCCTAAGAAGTAAAAGGATCAGATAAAAATAAGATCGAATTGATCGCATGTAGCTTCGAGTTAATAAAGACAAAACACATCACTTAACTACAACTCCTTCACAACCATTGTGTTCGCGAAAACTTAACTCGGCCGACCGCGCCTTGTTATATATACCAGTAAACATATAATTAAATCCTCTTTTTTACAATGAAAGCAAGTTAACATGTTTTTTGAATGAGTGTGCCTGAAATGGTTTTTAAACGAAGGGATGAGAGCAATAGAAAGCATAACATCTGTTTATTCTTTGGCGTCAGAAATAAAAGGAGATATCAAAGAAATACATGGGACATTAGGGTTTGACTGAATTAGGAAAACAAATTGATCGAGAACTGCAAGAAATTTTGCACTTTTTAAACTTCATCAATTCTTTCCTCATATCACTGGCCACTTTATAATTTGCTTTTACCTCGGGGACTGCATGATATTTGTCGCTCAGTTGTTTTAGTAATATTTACAACTTGAATAACTGACCTCACCAGAGCACTCAACATAAGTGCGTTTATGCGGTCGTTTATGACAACAGAAAACAGTAAAGTTAAATTTTTCAGTTTACTAGGTTTTTCACAAAAGAATCTCTTGATTTCTGTATAATCCTTTAAAATACTGTGTACTACATCTTGCAACATTTTCCTTCACTTATTATAAGCCGCCATCACATGGAGCCAGCTGTCAAACGTAATTCAATAAATAACGCTATTTCAGTTTTTGCTTTCCAGTCATATGCTAAACATTTATTGGCTTTTTAATTCAGATCACGCCTCGCAGGGGAAGGAAGCAGACAGCTTTCATTTTAACCTCTTTCCCCGTTTTCCGTCCCTCAATTATCAGGCCGTTTTCGTGCTCAAAAGAAAAAAGATACGCATAACTTGACATATTCCTCGCTGTTAGCTCATATTAGTTTTTCACGACTTATCCTGGATGGGAAACTGACATCCGTCAATCGTCTGTTACGAAAATAGTATGCAAACAAACGATCAAGAAACAACCACAACAATTATCATCAATCGACTGAAGCACAAATTTATTATTGAAAGCGTTTTACATACACGTCAAGGTGCGGAAACAGAAGAAAATGGAACTTTCAACAACCGTTCCTGAGGCCAATGATATTTCTATTTAAAGTACAATTATCCAAATGAGATCATTCCCAACTCTTTCATCTCGGCAACAACAGTTGTAGATACTTTTGCTAATAAAGGTTCAGGGTACATCTGTCGATAGGCTTAAGTTTCTAGAGAAGCTAACGTATGCAATTAAGAACAATAACAATATCTATGCAAATCATCTCTACGTTTAATTACAAAAAAAGATAGCGTTCAGAGCTGTTGGCTGAATGTCGGCAAACGTAACCGCAAAGATGAATGGAACATAGCTACCGAGCTGCTTAAATCCAGTTACTGAGGGAAAGAGAATCGGATTCAACTTTGCTTACAGCTTTTATAAAATAAGAAAAATACAAAATAAAGACACGAAAAAAGTTAATAAGCGAGGAAGGAAAGGAGTTTTTACTATGGGAAAAATCTTTTGGAGCTGTTCCTCATGGAAAACTAAATCCAACTAAGTAAAAGAAGTTGGTTAAAGACAGTTAATGAAAGTTAATGAAAATTATTTGTCAGTAAACAGCTTTGTTTGTTTATTGAGAAAATGGGTAGTTCTCTGAAAACTGCTCAAAGTCAAAGATTGGTTAAAAAAAGGGAAATTATCGTTTGCTTAAAACAACTTCAGGGATACGGTTCATCGAAACCTATAGTTATTCTTTTTTACTCTTTCGTCTTTTTCTTCTTCTTTGATAGTCATATCACCTGCACTTTGGTTTCACCGCGGGGACTGAAATTTGTCCCTCGGCGATGTTTACATTTGAATAGTCGTCGCCGAAGCACAGAAGGTTGATGAGCGTATGTGGTCGTTTAAGACGTTTACAGCAACGGAGATATCATATTTGCTGTAATCCTCCAAAATATCTTGAGTAAAATTAGAGAATAACAGTAATTTTGTTCGTGACTTGTGTGAATTTTTTTCGTTTCAAAAAGTGCAAAAAAGCTGAAAGCAGACGGAAAAACGCTGCATAGTCGCCTTTTGCAATACTATTTGCCGTTAACGTCACCTTTAATTTCTCTATTTTAGAACAACTTCCTTTCTCATTCGTGATGATTCTAAGACAAGCTGTCAACTGTCATTCAACGTCACTAAATTATTCTATTTCTGTACTCGCCATTCTATCACGTACTTTATTCATGTTTCCCTTTAGATTCAGATCACGCCTTGTGTTGAACGACCTTTCTTAGAAATGACTTGTTTTTCCTCTTTCATATGTAAATATTATTTTCTAAAAATTATCGTTTTCACCAGTACCAATCATATCAAAAAGTTAAAAATAATTAGAGAATTCAAAACCATTTTTGTTCTTGACAATCCTATTTTAACTGACTCAATGCCTAACCTAAAAGATTAAATTATTACAGGTTCTCCTGGTGACTTATGAAACCATACTATTTTCATCGCACATAAGAAGTCGGCCTTATATTGTCCTGTACCCTTCCTTTTTGTTACAACTTCGTGAAAATTTTCTTTAAACTCCAACAAGTCTACTGAGCAACAAGACTAATCAGTAAGTTCGAGGCTGGATTAAACTTTCGATGGCAACATAATTAAAAATAAATTCTGAATTGAAAAGAAGATTGTAGATCTTTTCGCTACCAGCTGTCAACCGTTATTCTATATCAGTAAACATCTGTGGCTGGGCTATTTCCGGAGCCATCGGAACAATATTGATCATAATTATAAAAACTCATATAAGATGGGCTTCTGCTTATAAACTTGAGAAAACTGTCCCTTTTGCCGACAATATTTGAAAACGCATATCGATTGCTTAATCTCGGACAACAGCTGATTCCAACTATACTTTTCTTGGTTAGGTCTCGGGTGAAGACTGCCAATTTTGTAGAATTTTCCTGGGTATGTTCATTAATTAAACATGTGAAAGTTTGATCTATATAAGATGGATAGTTTTGTTTTCATCCAGTAGAATTTACGTACCCACCGCAAGGCTGCTGGCTGAAGAAAAACCTGACCTCTTAGTATTGAAAAAATGTCGGCAAACGTGACCAAAATGATGAATGGAACACAGTCCATGTCGAGCTGCTTCAACCCCACAGCAACAAGAATTGGTAAAACCCTCGCTTACTCACTGATATTTGTTGTGTCCTTGTTTGGAAATATCCTCTTAGGGATGATTGTCTATAGGAAGAAATCTCTGAGAACACCAATCAACATTTTGATTGTAAACATGGCCATCTCCGATCTGTTGGTTCCGATTTTCCTCTTTCCTCGGTTGTTTTTAACTTTAACCACAGGTGACTTCTGGCCGATCAGCGGTCCCCTTGGCCAAGTGTTCTGTAAGCTGAGTTCCTACACTTCTGATGTCTCAGGTCTAGTGTCAGTTCAGAGTCTGGTTATTATGGCAGTGGATCGATTTGTAGTTGTAGTATTTCCTCTCCGTCCCCCACTGATCAGTCCAAAGCTGTGCCGGTACTTCATTCTCGTCATTTGGATCGTCGCCATGGCAGTCCATTGCCCATATTTGATCGCCTTTAAAGTTGTCGAGTATCCAGAAGGGCTGTTTTGTCGGTGGCAGTGGAATGACACATTTGGAGAGTTCTTATCGTTTGAAAGTTACTTTCTGGGATTGTTTGTTGTTACCAGATATGTCCCTTTGGTTTTGATCGCTATACTTTATTTTGCCATTGCCTTAAGGATTAAGTCGCAGAAGATTCCAGGCGAGCAATCAGCTAACGTAAGAGAGCGGCGCTTGAAGATAGAAAGAAATGTTCTTCATATGTCCGTTGCCATTGTCTTGGTGTTCACCGTATGCTGGTTGCCATTCAGCATCTGCGTCGTGCTGTTCTTTTATTCATCAAAAATGGCTATGACGTCATCTTGTGGCATGCAATACTTTAGAACTATTGCCTTTCTTCTGGCGTGCTCGTACTGTGCTGTAAACCCTTGCATCTGTTTTATTTTCAGTGGTAATTATCGTCAAGGTCTTAAAAATCTCATCAGTTATTTTTCTACAGGCGAAGCTGCTTAGTTATCGTTTCCTCCCCAGCCTTCTGCATGCTGTTTGGATTTATCCGCGCTTTGATGTGGCTGAACATGCCCACCAGTTCTTTCTCCCTACTTATAGAGAATTTGAGCAGAGACGTTTTTGAGACGCGGGCGGCAACCGAAGAAAGAATGAAACTAAATCTGGCGCGATTTGACGCTAATTCATCGACCTTAAGGTATTTGTTTTTGAATTTTGTACCAAATGGAACTGACCAAAAAGATGTATTTATCACCGGAAATAAGAACTTTTAACTTCCGGCTGCCGTCCGCATCTGCCGTTCATGCTTAAGTTCCCTAATACCTACACTTACGACGTTGTTGGTGCGGCGTAAACATCCATCAACTGATTTACTGTTTAGTGACAGTAAACTTTCCACATTTTACAACTCGGTCGTTTTTTTCTGACTTGTTTAAATTGTTCTGCAATCCCTTTTAGAAGAGCCTCACTATATTGCTTCTGAAATCTTAACATGGCACCCGAAAAAAGACAGCTGGTATGTATTTTCAGCTATTCATGCAAAGTGACAATAGACGTTATTAAGATAATGTGGGATCTCCTTAAAACACACGTCGGCTTTAGTCGTCTCTCCCAGATTGGAATGTCATTAATTTGCGACATTATCTTATTCATATTTAACTATATATTTACTTATTATAGCTAGAGAAACTTTTTTCAAAGGTTAAAACCGTTGAGGTATCGACTCCAAGATTAAGAAAACACAACCAAATGAGATATTAATAAAAATTGTGTAACTCAGCTATTGTAACGAGTTTCTAAAGCTCATATTTGGAGCGTTAGCCCCTCAACAGAGCGTAATACAAAGAATGTTTCGCTATTCAGTGGCCAATTTACATTATCGACTCAGTTGATAAAAAGCAAATTATCTTGTTCTCTTCCCATCACAGTTTCTTAAGGAACTTACGCCCACTTTCAAATGAGATTTAAGCGCGTAGCTTTTGGTTAATGGTTGTTAGTCGTAGTTGAAATTGTCGCCGAAATCAGTTGAAATTAGGTTTGGAGTTAATCAGAAAGGAAATACTGTAAACGTTGTAGCGGCAACGTGTAATAAATTAAAGAAGAAGCTTTAGAGTTGGAGTTAATCAGAAAGGGAATACTGTAAACGTTGTAGCGGCAACGTGTAATAATTTAAAGCTTTAGAGTTGGAGTTAATCAGAAAGGGAATACTGTAGACGTTGTGGCGGCAACGTGTAATAATTTAAAGCTTTAGAGTTGGAGTTAATCAGAAAGGGAATACTGTAGACGTTGTGGCGGCAGCGTGAAATAAATTAAAGAAAAGCTTTGGCGTTGGATTTAATCAGAAAGGTAATAATGTAGACGTTGTAACGGTAACGCGTAATGAATCAAAGAAGAAGCTTCTTGTGAACCAAAATTCTTGGTACCATTTGTCCAGTTTGCTCATGCAAGCTAGTTTACTTCAAACGCCCCAACAATTGTTTGAACTTTCGCTTCAGGATTTCCGGTTCTAATGTTTATATAACAATTATTTTCAATATTTTGGACTCTGCCTGTAAATGAAAGACTTTTTTCGATCAATAAGCTGTTATAACGCGATGAGAAAAAATAAAGTCTGATTTAAATCCAAGATGAAATAAATAACATCAAAAAAAGCTATGCGGACTGGTTTTTCTCTCATAAGCTAAATTGTTATTACGGTTATTCCTCTCAAGTACCGTATTTATTGGATTAACGCCTCACCTCGATTATGCACCCTCCCCTCTCCTTCTGCTTCCCCCTCCCCACCCCCCTGCTTGCCAAAAAAAAAAGTGTCTAGGAGGAGGCTCTTCAAAAGGCGATGGTTAACGGTTAAAATGTCGGCCATTTTACGGCTAACGTTTAACTTCTATCCTTTGTGATTACTAAGAAAATTTTACTTTTTTTTTTTTGCGACTAACGGTTAAAATTTGTCAATTTTTCCGCCTAACGGCTAGATTTTTTGGCTGTTTTTATGCCTAACGGTGAACCCGATGGAGAGCCTCTAAGAGGAGTGTAACTTATTCAATATTTCCTTACAATCTCGAAATTCACTGCCTATGGTACATTTTCGCGTATTCTTATTATTTATCATTTTGTGGCGAAATAAACTAAATACTTGCTGAAAATGAATAAAACCAGATAAGTGCCCACCTCGAATAAGCGGTCACTCTGAAGATCTAAATATTTTTTAAGAGCCCAGGACGTTTACTCGAATAAATACGGCTATCCTTGATTTACGCACATACATGCGGTCGATTTAACCACGAACTTAGATAAGAATTCGGCGGAAAACTGCAATCCCTTCCTAATAGATTATGCTGATGTTTTAAAATTGACTTTCATTACCAAGAGTTTTGCTAGAAGGCAGCCTTTAACAGGCTAAGGTTTTACGATGGAAAACTAAATCCAACTCAGTAAAAGAAGTTTGGCTAAAGACAGTTAATGAAAGTTATTTGTTATTAAACAGCTTTGTTTGTTTAGTGAGAATATAGGTAGTTCTCTGAAAACCGCTTAAAGTCAAAGATTGGTAAACAAAAGGGAAATTATCGTTTGCTTAAAACGACTTCAGAGATACGGTTCATCGAAACCGATATTTATTCTTTTTTACTCTTGCTTTTTTTTGTTCTTCTTTGATAGTCATATCACCTGTACTTTGGTTTTACTGCGGGGACTGAAATTTGTCCCTCGGCGATGTTTACATTTGAATAGTCGTCGCCGAAGCACAGAAGGTTGATGAGCGTATGTGGTCGTTTAAGACGTTTACAGCAACGGAGATATCATATTTGCTGTAATCCTCCAAAATATCTTGAATAAAATTAGAGAATAACACTAATCGTGTTCGTTGCTTGTGTGAATTTTTCGTTTCAAAGTGCGAAAAGCTGAAAGCAGACGGAAAACGTTGCATAGTCACCTTTTGCAATACTATTTGCCGTTAACGTCACGTTCAACTTTTCTATTTTAGAACAACTTTCTTTCTCAAACGTGATGATTCTGAGACAAGCTGTCAACTGTCATTCAACGTCACTAAATTATTCTATTTCGGTACTCGCCATTCTATCACGTGCTTTATTCATGTTTGCCTTTAGATTCAGATCACGCCTTGCGTTGAACTACCTTTCTTACTAATGACTTGTTTTTCTTCTTTTATACGTAAATACATTTCTCTTAAATTGTTGTTTTCACTTCCTGTTTTCCAATTCTGTCTGTAATCATACTCATGATTAACAAATCGGACTCCCGCTTCGCTTTTCGTTCGATTTTGTTAATCACTCGTATGATTATAGACTGAATTGGACTCCACTCAGTCTTATCATTACCATTACTAATCTGTTTCACTTTCTATGGAAATTATCGTCGAGGCCTTAAGAATCTCTTGAGCTGATTTCTCTTTGGTTGACCTAGATGCTTTTTTGTAGTTTGTTAGCTCACCAGCTTACGATGTTTCTGGTGCAGATACACAATATATCAGCCTTACTGCTGGTATATAACAAAAATGGGCTCATTATTACTACTTTTGAATAATCTCTTTGAGACGAAGTTTAAAGGTCGGGATAAAACTCAATCGACCCCGCAAAAAAAACAAAAACAAAAACAAAAACAAAAAAACAGATATCTTGCCTACTGATATTCTGGCACTTGCTCATTCAAAATGACCGGCTAAGGAAGTTGAAATAAACCAACATCTTCAAAATCCTCAGAAAAAAAGTCACTTGAGACCGCACGACTTCTAACTGGCAGCTCAGAGGATTTTTAAGAAAATTTGGATGACGGCTTAAACCATTATTTGGAATAACTATGGCCTAATGGTCGTTTGATATATATAAAACTGGGTACATATTTTGTAAACATTTTTTTGTAGACTGCAGTCGTTGAAATTTTCCCAAGAGGTAAAAGGATCAGATAAAAAATAAGATCGAATTGATAACATGTAGCCTCCCAGTTAATAAAGACAAAACACATTACGTAACCACAGCTCTTTCATGACCATTGTGTTCGCGTAAACTTAACCCGTCCGCGCCTTGTTTTATATACCAGAAAACATATCATTAAAATCATTTATTTTTACAATTAAAAGGAAGTTAACATGTCGTTTGAATGAGTGTGTCTGAAATGGTTATTGAACGAAGGGATGAAAATATATTGAGAGCAATAGAGAGAATTACATCTGTTTATTCTTTGGCATGAGAAATAAAAAGAGATATCAAAGAAGTACATGGGACATTAGGGTTTGACCGAGTTAAGAAAAAAAAATTGATCGAGAACTGCAAGAAATTTTGCGCTTTTTAAACTTCATCAATTCCTTCCTTAGCACTTATATCACCGGCCACTTTATAATTTGCCTTTACCTCCGGGACTGCATGACATTTGTCGCTCAGTAATATTTACAACTTGAAAACATAAGTGCGTTTATGCGGTCGTTTATGGCAACAGAAAACAGTAAAGTTAAATTTTTCAGTTTACTCAGCGTTTTTTTGAAAAGAATCTCTTGGTTTCTCTATAATCCTTTAAAATACTATGTACTACATCTTGCAACATTTTCCTTCACTTATTATAAGCCGCCATCACATGGAGCCAGCTGTCAAACGTAATTCAATAAATAACGCTATTTCAGTTTTTGCTTTCCAGTCATTTGCTAAACATTTATTGGCTTTTTAATTCAGATCACGCCTCGCAGGGGAAGGAAGCAGACAGCTTTCATTTTAACCTCTTTCCCCGTTTTCCGTCCCTCAATTATCAGGCCGTTTTCGTGCTCAAAAGAAAAAAGTTACGCATAACTTGACATATTCCTCGCTGTTAGCTCATATTAGTTTTTCACGACTTATCCTGGATGGGAAACTGACATCCGTCAATCGTCTGTTACGAAAATAGTATGCAAACAAACGATCAAGAAACAACCACAACAATTATCATCAATTGACTGAAGCACAAATTTATTATTGAAAGCGTTTTACATACACGTCAAGGTGTGGAAACAGAAGAAAATGGAACTTTCAACAACTGTTCCTGAGGCCAGGATAACGCTATTTCAGTTTTTTCTTTCAGTCATTTGCTAAACATTTATCGGCTTTTTAATTCAGATCACGTCTAGCAGGGGAAGGAAGCAGCCAACTTTCGTTTAAACTTCCTTTTTCCCCGTTTTCCGTCCCTCAATTACCATGCCGTTTTCGTGCACAAAAGAAAAAAGATTCCCATAACTTGACACATTCCTCGCTTTCTGTTAGCTGATATTAGTTTTTCACGACTCGTCGTGGATGGGAAACTTATATCCGTCAATCGTCTGTTACGAAAATAGTATGCAAACAAGCGATCAAGAAACAACCACAACAATTATCATCAAGTGACTGAAGCACAAATTAATAATGCGTGTTCCTAAGGCCAATGATATTTCTCAGTTTAAAGTACAATTATCCAAATGAGATCATTCCCAACTCTTTCATCTCAGGCAACTGCAATTGTAGATACTTTTACTGATCAAAATGAAGGTTCAGGGTACATCTGTCGATATTCTTGAATTTTTCGAGAAGCTAACGTATGCAATTTAGAACAATAATAATATCTACGCAAATCATCACTGCGTTCACTTTAAAAAAGATAGCGTTCAGAGTTGTTGGCTGAATGTCGACGAACGTGACCGCAACAATGAATGGAACACAGGTACCGAGCTACTTAAATTTAGTTACTGAGGGAAAGAGAATCGGATTCAACTTTGCTTACAGCTTTAATAAAAAAAAAAAATACAAAATAAAGACACGAAAAAAATTAATGAGCGAATAAGAAAGGAGTTTTTACTGTGGGATAAATCTTTTGGATCTGTTCCTCATGGAAAACTAGATCCAACTCAGTAAAGGAAGTTAAGCTAAAGAAAGTAAATGAAAGTTATTTGTTAGTAATCAGCTTTGTTTTGTTTATTGAGACTAAAGGTAGCCCCTCCGAGAACTGCTCAGAGCCAAAGATTGGTTAAAGAAAGAGAAATTATCCTTTTCTTAAAACAACTTCAGGGATACGGTTCATCGAAACCGATATTTATTCTTTTTTACTCTTTCGTCCTTTTTTTCTTCTTTGATAGTCATATCACCTGTACTTTGGTTTCACGGCGGGGACTGAATTTTGTCGCTCAGCGATGTTTACATTTCGAATAGACGGTCTCGCCGAAGCACAGACAGTTAATGAGCGTATGCGGTCGTTTAAGTCGGTTAAAGCTACGGAAATATGATCTTTGCTCGAATACAAAAACAAGATTAAAGGAAAAATTTACATCGTAAGCCATATGAATTCTGTCATGCAAATTTGTTAAATTATTGCAAATTCCCCTGATGACTTATGAAACCATACCATTTTTCTCGCATAAAGGAAATCGGCATTGTCCTGGCTGTTTCTTTCCCTTTTATTACAACTTCGTGAAATTTTTTGTTAAAACTCCAACAAGTTTTACTGAGCAACAAGATTAATGAGTAAGCTCAGGCTGGATTAAACTTTCGATGGCAACATAATTGAAAGTAAACTCTGAATTGAAAAGAAGATTGTAGATCTTTTCGCTACCAGCTGTCAACCGTTATTCTATATCAGTAAAAATCCTTGGCTGGGCTATTTCTAGAGCCATTGGAACAATATTGATAATGATTATATAAACTCATATAGGATGGGCTCCTGCTTATAAACTTGAGAAAATTGTCCCTTTTGCCGACAATATTTGAAAAAGCATATCGATTGCTTAATTTCGGACAACAGCTGATTCCAACCATACTTTTCTTAGTTAGAGGTCTCAGGTGAAGACTGTCGATTTTCTAGAATTTTCCTAGGTATGTTCATTAATTAAATATGTGAAAGTTTGTTCTATATATGATGGATAGGCTGTGTTTTCATCCAGTCGAGTTTAGGTACCCACCGCAAGGCTGTTGGCTGAAGAAAAACCTGATCTCTTGGTATCGAAAAATGTCTGCAAACGTGACAGCAATGGTGAATGGAACACAGTCCATGTCGAGCTGCTTCAACCCCACAGCGACAAGAATTGGAGGAACCGTCGCCTACTGTCTGCTATTTGTTGTGTCGCTGGCTGCGAATACCTTCATTGGAATAATTGTCTATAGGACGAAAACTCTGAGAACACCAATCAACATTTTGATTGTCAACATGGCACTCTCCGATCTGTTGTTCCCGATTTTCAGCTTTCCTCCAATTCTTGTAGAGATAAACACGGCCGGCTACTGGCTTGTCAGCGGTCCCTTTGGCCAAGCGGTGTGTAAACTAAGTCTATTCACTTTAGATGTCTCAACTCTAGTTTCAGTTCAGAGCCTGTTGTTGATCGCAGTGGATCGATTTGGGGCTGTAGTATTTCCTCTCCGTTCCCCACTGATCAGTTCAAAGCAGTGCCGGTACTTCATTCTCGTCATTTGGATCGTCGCCATGGCAGTCCATTGTCCATATTTGATCGCCCTGAAAGTTGTCAAGTATCCAGAGGGGCTGTTTTGTGTGTTTCAGTGGAATGACACATTTGGAGAGTCCCTACCGTTGCAAACCTACATACTGGGATTGATCCTTGTTGTCTGCTACGTCCCTTTGGTTTTGATTGCCATACTTTATTTTGCCATTGCCTTAAGAATTAAATCGCAGAAGACTCCAGGGAAGCAATCAACTAACGCAAGATAACGGCGTTTGAAGAAAGAAAGAAATGTTCTTAATATGTCCGTTGCCATTGTCTTGGTGTTCGCCGTATGCTGGTTGCCACTCAGCATCTGCCTCTTGCTGTCCCTTTATTCATGAAACATAGCTATATGGTCATCTTGTGGCATGGAATACTTTGGAACTATTGCCTTTCTTCTGGCGTGCTCGTACTGTGCTGTACATCCTTGCATATGTTTTATCTTCAGTGGTAATTATCGTCAAGGTCTCAAGAATCTCATCGGTTGTTTTCCTACAGGCGAAGCTGCTTAGTTATCGTTTTCTCCCCAGCCTTCTGCATGCTGTTTGGATTTATCCGCGCATTGATGTGGCTGAACATGCCCACCAGTTCTTTATCCCTATTTATAGAGAATTTGAGCAGAGACGTTTTTGAGACACGGGCGGCAACAGGAGAAAGAATGGAACTAAATCTGGCGCGATTTGACGCTAATTCATCGACCGCAAGAAATAAGAACTTTTAACTTGCGGCTGCCGTCCGCGTCTGCCGTTGATGCTTAAGCTCCCTAATAACTACTCTAGCGAAGTAGCTGGTGCGGCCTAACCCATCCATCAACTGATTTACTGTTTAGTGACAGTACACTTTCCACATTTTACAACTCTGGTCATCTTTTTCTGACTTGCTGAAACTGATCGTAATCCCTTTTAGAAGAGCCTCGCTATATTGCTTCTGAAATTTTTGACTTGGCACCCGACAAAAGACAGCCAGTATGTATTTTCAACTGGTCAGGGAATACTGTAAACGTTGTAGCGGTAACGCGTTATTAATTAAATAAGAAGCTTTAGAGTTGGAGTTAATCAGAAAGGGAACTGTAAACGTTGTAGCGGCAAAGTGTAATAAATTAAAGAAGAAGCTTTGGCGTTGGAGTCTAACGGTTAACCCAATCGAGAGCCTCTATTAAATATTTCCTTACAATCTCGAAATTCACTGCTTATGGTACATTTTCGCGTATTGTTATTATCTATCATTTTGTAGCGAAATAAACTAAATACTTGCTGAAAATGAAAAATATCAAATAAGCACCCTTCTCGAATAAGCGCTCACTCTGAAGGTCTCAAAATGTATTAAGCGCCTAGGGCGTTTACTCGAATAAATAAGGCGATCCTTGTTTTACGCACATGCACGACGTCGATTTAACCGCGAACTTATATGAGAATTCATTGTCGGCGGAAAACTGCGATCCTTGCGATCCCTGATAGATTATACTGATGTTTTGAAAGTGACTTTCATTACTAAGAGTTTTGCTAGAATGCAGCTTTTAACAGGCTAAGCCCAAAAACTAAAAGTAAAGAGTGCTTCATCATGCTTCATGAGTGATAATCTCTCAGTGGTTTTATTTTGTCTTAAAAGTGTCCCGTGGACTGGTAACAAATTAGCGGGTGATAACGTAGAAAACTGTCAAACTTTCTTCTAGATTTGTCCTACTTCCGGCTCCACCATAGTTGCCGACGTGTCTTCACAGTTTTCTACGTCACAGCTATGTAATATGATCGTTTTTGCCGCGCGCTTCATTGCGATACTTTTTAGGCGCCAAATCGTACTTTCAATGCACAAAAAATTGGTCAAGGAGAACTCGCTAGGCGCTAAGGTCGATTATTTCTCATTTAAAAACAGCTATTAACCGGAAAATGCAAAAAAAAATTTCGCATCACATGCCCTTTAAGACATGATCCATGACAACAAACCCAAACAATTTAAAAATTCAAACATCCCTTTTACAATTGCTGGTTTTCAGTGTCACGCCATTCAAAATAGATCAAAATAAAAAATAAAAACCGTTCAATCGATTTAGTCTAGAATCTGGAAATAGAAAGAAGCTAGATATGTAAAGACTCTCGCCAAGATTCAGGTCACAGCAATTTTTCTTACGGAAGATATGAGGAGAAACGTTTTTCCCAAATTTATAGAGATTTGTATGGAGCCGCCATGCTGGTGCCCACCTAGATGGGCACCAACATGGCGGCCGGAAACCAGCAGAAACATCTGTCACTGAGTTTTGCCACAAAAGCGTGAATTTATCTCTCTAAGAACTCATAAACGTAACAATAATACTTTATTCTAATACAAGAACTGTTCAGATAGCTGAATTTCCCTAAATAAGTCACCTTTTAAACCAACATAACAGCTCTCTCGCTCGTCATGTAAAGGCCACGTCACGCAAAAGCTTAGAAATTCAAGAGTAGTCTATCACTAAACCAAGAACCCATTTGGAGTGAAAATTTGTCTGAATATTAGTTTTTAGCTGCTCTAATACATCATGAAAGTAAAATCTCAGGAGGATCAATAGTTCTGAAGTCTGAAATTTAGTGACGTCACGTGAAAACCAGCAATTTCTTTTTTCACCTGCCGAAATGAGTTAAAGAATTCTGGGTAATTAGGGTTAAAGTGCCTATGACACGAAATTTTTTTGGCGTAAATATTTAGCTTATTATGTGTAAAAACCAATTCCCATAAAAGAAAAATTTCAAAAAACTTAGAACTCGGTTTTTTCGGGCCCTAAAGCGCTCTTATTTTCTCTTTGAAGTGTCCCGTGGACTGGTAACGAATTAACGGGTGATAACCTAGAAAACTGTGAAACTTTCTTCTAGATTTCTCCTTCTTTCCGGCTCCACCATTTAAAAACAGCTATTAACTGGAAAATTCAAACAAAATTTTGTGATCTATGACAACAAACCCAAATAAAGACCTAAAATAATAGGTTTCAGTGTGAATCATCAAAAGGAAATATTCAAATTTTCACATCACTTCCACAGCAAGCGGTAATACATATAGAGGTGTTTGTGACTTTCATAAGATAATACTTGACTTTAACGGTGACTGAAGAACGCGTCTACGAAATGTCCACGAACTTGAGCGCAACAATGAATGCAACTCAGCCGTTGAACTGCTATAATCCCACAGCATTGAGGATTGGGCACACAATTGCTTACTGCGTAATATTTATTATTTCTGTGGTTGGAAATTCCTTTATTGGAATAATTGTTTACAAAACAAAACCATACGAAAACCCATCAACTATCTAATTGTGAACATGGCTATGTCAGACCTACTGTCCCCGATATTCTTGATCCCGAAAACTGTAGTAGAGATACATGACGATGATTGGCCCATTAGAGGCCATCTTGGCGAGGTTTTGTGTAAGCTCGCTCCTTTTTCAGCCGCTCTCCTCTGCTGTGTCAATTCAGAGCCTTGTGCTCATAGCAGTGGATCGATTTGTAGCTGTGGTATTTCCCCTCTGTTCTCCGCTCTTCAGTTCAAAATTGTATCGCTTCTTTATTCTCGCCACGTGGATCATCGCCATGGTTACATTCATCCCGTATCTGCTCGCGTTCAAGCTGGTCGAATATGATCATGAGTACAAGTGTGTGCGGCAATAGATGCGTGTTTTTGACGATTCCCATGTCGGTGACAAAATACTTTATGGCACTTTTTATTACATTTTTTATATTCCCTTCGTTCTGATGTTTATTCTATATCTTGCGATTTTTTTGAAACTGAAGTCCCAGAGAGGACCAGGCGAACACTCAATGAACGCTCAAATTCAGCGCTTTAGAAGGGAGAGAAATGCGCTGAAGCTTTCCATTGCTATCGTGTTAAGGTTCGCTGTATGCTGGATTCCATTCAGTATTTTTGCATTAGTACGTATGTTTGCAGATGAAAACAATGCTACAATTTCCTGTGGATTCAAACAGTTATTAGAGCAAGTTGCGCTGCTACTGAGTCGAACAAATAGCGCTATGAACCCCTGCATCTGTTTTATTTTCAGTGGAAATTATCGCCAAAGTCTTAAGAATCTCCTCGGCTACTGAGTGAGTTGCCAGGGCTAATAAAGATGCAATGTAACATCATGGCAGCCGCTTTGGAATATAATAAGAATTGTTTGTAAACTGAACTGAAACTAAATAATTAATCAAGTAGTATCTGATAAAATCTTACAGTCATGTGCATTGGAAAGGGTTTTAATTCCTGTCGGATATAGAATGTCATCTTAATTTGGATTATATTATAAATACTATACAGAACACAGGGAGAAACTTATCATTTTATCAATCACTTTATAGAAGATACGACCATGTCAGATGTATTAATCCAAATTTTCTAGATTCCGAACGCTCAATCACCAACTTTGTTTCGTGAGGAAACATTTACTGTGCATCATATATTGCTTACTTCTGGTAAGAATACAATGTAAGAAAGTTTTTAATTTGGCCTCGTTTGTTCAAACAGGTGCTCATACTGGTTAAACATCGGCAAACACTTACATGGAGTTACAAAAATAGGATATCGAATGTCGGTGAACGTGACCGCAACGATGAATGGAGCACGGGTACCGAGCTGCTTAAATCCAGTTACTGAAGGAAAGAGAATCGGATTCAACTTTGCCAACAGCTTTTATAAAATATAAAATAAATAAATAAAGACAGGAAAAAAGTTAATAAGCGAGTAAGGAAAGAAGTTTTTATTGTGGGAAAAATATTTTGGATCTGTTCCTCATGCAGAACTAAATCCAACTCAGTAATGTATACACCGTCTTTATTTTGTATTTTGTTATTTTCTTCCCCTGCAAGGCGTGATCTGAATTAAAAAGGCAATAAAATTAAGCAAATGACTGGAAAGCAAATACTGACATAGCGTTATTTGTTGAATAACGTTTGACAGCTGGTTCCGTGTGATGACAGCCTATACTTGAAGGAAAATGTTCCAAGATGTAGTGCACAGTATTTTAAAGGATTATAGAGAAACCAAGAGTTTCTTTTGAGAAAAACCCAGTAAACCGAAAAATTTAATTTTACTGTTTTCCGTTGCCATCAACGACCGCATAAACGCACTTATGTTAAGTGCTCTGGTGAGGTCACTTATTCAAGGTGTAAATATTACTGAGTGGCAAATGTCATGAAGACCCCGAGGTAAAAGCAACTTACAAAGTGGCCGGTGATATGAGTGCTAAGGAGGGAATTGATGAAGTTTAAATAGCGCAAAATTTCTTTCAATTCTCGATCAATTTTTTTTCCTAATTCAGTCAAACCCTAATGTCCCATGTACTTCTTTGATATCTCTTTTTATTTCTCATGCCAAATAATAAACAGATGTAATTCTTTCTATTGCTCTAAATATATTTTGGTCCCTTCGTTTAAAAACCATTTCAAGCACACTCATTCAAACAATCTGTTAACTTGCTTTTAATTGTTAAAGAAGAGGATTTTAATTATATGTTTTCGGGTATAACAAGGCGCGGACGGGTTAAATTTTCGCGAACACAATGGTCATGAAAGAGCTGTGGTTACGTACTTTGTTTTGTCTTACTTTGTTTTGTCTTAATTAAGTGGAGGCTACATGCGATCAATTCGATCTTATTTTTTATCCGGTCCAATTACCTCTTGGGAAAATTTCAACGACAGCAGTCTAAAAAAACATGTTTAAAAATATGTAACTACAATTATATGTATCAAACGATCATTAAGCCATAACTATTCAAAATAACGGTTTAAGCATTCATGTAAATTTCCCTAAAAGTCGTGCGGTCTGAAATGACTTTTTTGGGAAAAAATTAATAAGCGAGTAAGGAAGGAGTTTTTACCATGGGGAAAAATCTTTTGGATTTAAACTTATTTAGTACAAGATTGTCGAGCAATCATGATTGGTTAATGAGATGAAAGAGATCACGGATTCTTTAACACTTTATCCCCCCCCCCCCCTATAATTCTAATTAAGATTTCATACATGACAGTGATATAAACATATTCAAATTAAATAAAGACAGACGAAAATATATAAACATGTTCAAATAGAGACAAACAGAACTTAATCGTTTCTTATTAGAGGCTTCAGATGACACCCAAAGTTTTCATAGAGCATAATGGGGAACGAATTGTAAAAATTTCTTTTTCCTTTACACTTTGGCCTTCAGAATTGAGAAAATGTCAGATCTGTGAATTAAAGTCATCTGTGTCGGAAATTCGCTCTCGTGTAATTGTATGAAAATTTCCCAAATGCTTCTAATGGAAAAAGTAACATTATCTATTCATCAGACAAAACAGTGATATGGTCTTGTGGATTTTAATATTTCACGGAGATTGTCCGATTTTTGATGTACTCATACTGTGCTGTAAGCCCCTGCATTTGTTTTATTTCCATTGGACATTACCGCCGGGGTCCTAAAAATCCCTTCATTTGCTTCTCCATAGCGCTAAGGGCTAATCAGGTTGCGCCGCCGTAGCTAAGCCCCGCACGATAAAATGCTCATCAGTCGCAATCAAGGATAAATTTCGTACTGACCGTTTTAATCAGAACTTAGGGAAAGTCAAGTTAACAGTAAAAAAATATCTTTTTAGTAAAAGTTCTCAGTTGAATAACAAAGGTGAACTTTGTCGATTGTCAGTTTGATGTTTTTAAAAACTATGATGATAAAGACGTTCATTGGTCCCTCTTGAAACTGATCGCTCATTTGCATTCAGCGGCATGTCAAAAAATCAGAAGAAGATAAGAAGCCAGGTATAAAAGCTTAATTTTTTATAACGGAAAATCTTGTTAACCTCAAGAAACTTTATGGGAGTTTAGGTGACGAAAATAAATTAACAAGTTAGTGAAATTAACTCCCCGAAAAGATGTACAAGACTTAAAGCAAGAAGCGTATTCCTGTCTGAATGGACTTCAATATAAACTAACTAATTCAAGCAAAATTACGCTGCTTCGTCTGTTCATGCAGTTTTTCTTATTTTAAAAGTTGGGTTCAGAGCCAAAGATTGGTTAAAATAAGGGAAATTATCGTTTGCCTAAAAAAACCTCAGGGATGCGGTTCATCGAGGCCGACATTTATTCTTTTTTTTACTCTTTCGTCTTTTTGTTCTTCTTTGATAGTCATATCACCTGTACTTTGGTTTTACCGCGGAGACTGAAATTTGCCGCTCGGCGGTG
The DNA here is from genome assembly GCF_964200805.1 of Pocillopora damicornis. Lineage (NCBI taxonomy): Eukaryota > Metazoa > Cnidaria > Anthozoa > Scleractinia > Pocilloporidae > Pocillopora > Pocillopora damicornis. Next base: position 22,244,374 of record NC_142678.1, read on the forward strand.
TTTACATTTTGACTAGATGGTTGATGAGCTTATGCAGTCGTTTAAGTCAACTATTTATCTCCATTTGCTATTATGCTTTTTAAATCGAAAGAAAGAAAATGCAAAATTTTTACAGAGCGGCTTCACGATACAAATGGCCGGAATACTTTGATCAAAAAGCTGTCACCGTTAAAAGAATTTCGAAATTCGTTAAATAGAAAGTGAGCTGACAGTTGGAAATTCCCAAAAAGGAATGTTTACACGAAAAGTAGTCTCGCAATATGCAAAGGTGTTTGAAGATAAAGACCGCTTAATTAAGTTATTATGACAGAGATAATTTATTTAGATTGATCTTTTCCAGCACTGGTCATTTCAGTTGGCGCTAAACTTAAATGATCCGCTCAGCTGAAGGGAAGTTTCGTGAACAAAGCGCCATCAAGCAAAAGCTTATCGGATTCAAATTGCTAACTAGGGTTGAGCCCTGTGCATAAAAATTATGTGTAAATACCGACATATTTCATCGGCAGGTCTTTCAAAAGACAGTTATTAAGAGCCATTTTCCGAGAAAATCGAAAATCGCATGACACTCTGAAAAAAACGAATTTTTTTTCCTCTCGCCAAAACATCCCTTTTAGTAACCTTATTGAAGAAAAAATAATTTTGGGTTCAAGCGATTCATTGTACGGGAGAAATTACAAAAAGTTTGAAAAATCGATTTTTTGCTGGTTTTTCGTACTCAAAAGAACAAAATCCGACCGCAACTTCGAGAAAACGGTGAACGCATAAGAAACAATCCCTAACATCGAAACTTCAGCCAAGTATTATTTCGTACTTACTCTTTAATTTCCTGAAAGAAATTTGAAGAAAGAAGTTTTTAACATTTACAATCGACAAGTTTAAAAAGGTCAAATTTGTATCCCTGGAAATGTTAATAAATGAAGGCGAACTTTAACTGTTGTAAAAGGCCACTGGTATATGCCGCTTCCTAGTAAAACCCATATAGAATAAAACCTTGGTTATTGAACTAAATTACTGGAAAGTTTTAGCTCTGGAAATCCAATATAGTCCTCACACTAAAGTAAGCAATTTGAGTATCTGAGTAAATAAAATTTATGCAAATTAGACGGCCCGCGGAATGAATTCATATTTTTAACGCAAAGTTTTGTTGAACGAACAACTTACCATTGCTTGTTGCGATAGAAGTTAAATCCATCTCTCAATCTGTTTGTCCTGTGAGGTGGCAACTCATCCATACCTGATTTTGACCAAAATGTGTCCAGCAACTTCAGCGCTTGAGCTATCTAAACACTTCCCACGCAGCGCTTATTACGCATTATCAGACGCTTTAATAATAATGAAACCCGATTATGTTTTGGTCCGAAAATAACATACAATGATGAAAATTAACCACTGCTCAAACCACACAGTTAACAAGGTGAGTATTATTCTTATTGAGCGAACAAATCAGATACTAGACGGGATAACAAGATCATACGACGTGTAATTTAGCAAACGTGCAGAGATTGGTCACGCAAGCTTGTCGCATATGACGGTACGTGCTATACTTCGTACACAATGTAAACAGACAAAGAAGCAATTACAGCTGTCCCAATGAAAAAATGTACAACTGTACGTCTGTTTATAGATCATCAGTGTAGAATTATTCGACTCTAGGAACAATATTAATAAAACATTTCCAGGTCAAATGCTCCTGGAATAAAATTTATAAATTGTCACGAGCTGTTTCGCCACTTACTATTGCACGTGCCTCTACGATATTATTTTTAATTGAATTATTCCCGTCTAGTATTACGAATACCGAAACAGCGTTAGTGGAGTTTGTCTCGTTTGTTGGGAGAGCTTTGTTTTTTGTCATGGCTTCGGCAACGTTTCACTCATGTAGTTTTTCTGGTTTATTACACGACGCCACACCCTGTGGTTTAAGCAGCGATTATCCAGTCCAAGTTGAAGTTCTCGCTTTAAGAAATTGTGCAAGGGACATTTCGAGGCACTGCGAGCTGTATGGATTAAAAGCAGATACAGCACTTGACACTGAATGGAAACTGCTGTTAGCAAGGGCAGGTAAATCTTATGTACTGTCTTACCGTCTTACGTAGCGGCTAATAGTGGTGTACATTTCCATCATCTCTTTATCACAGACCTCTAGATGGTCATGTTATTCTAAGAAAATCTTCGGGTGCTTTCCATTCAGCCCAAAATTCCGCAAGTTTCGGTTAGAAATCAAATGGAATGGACCATTTCGGTTCGGTCCTACCAGAATATTTGGGAACACCTTTGAAGCTGGTCCACTTTGACCGGTCAGGTTATTTCGGTCGGTCAGGTTATTTCGGTTGGTCAGGTTATTTCGGTCGGTCAGGTTATTTCGGTCGGTCAGGTTATTTCGGTCGGTCGAACCGAAATGTCCCCTTCCATGTGACAAAATTATTGTCCCCAGTACTTGTGTACCGCTCTTTTGTATCCTGCTTGCAAGAACAATAAGCAAACGAGCTCATCTCTTTAAAAATCGCAGGCTTTTATCCGCGGCGTTAATATTTTGCAAACCTAATATTAACGCTTACGGTAGCAAAAAAGATCTTTATTCACCACCCCCACCCCCCCCCCCCCGCTCCGCCACCCACGCACACACACCTGTCACTGATACACAGACTTTAAAGACTTTTTTATGAAAAAGGGGACCTCGAGATCTCCTAGCACACGAGCCTCTCAACTCGCTCGTGATGTATGCAATGGATAATTTTCCCTTTACCTTTGTTTAGGGGTATTTGCAGTGGAAGAGTCCCACTTGTCATTGACAATATGCCCTCGCCACAGAGCGGAATTTGGTATGCGCTGGAGATCCTCAAAAGTGAAGTGTAGCATTCCGCTAGAAATAGCTGCTCACAAAACAGCCTCGGTCAAAGGCGATCGGCATTTGGACAGCGTTCTATCTGCATTTATTTTAAACACTGAAGGAATACTTATTCAAGTTGGATCGCGTAAGTTTATCGTAACACGTTTGTAGCTAAAGTATACGCTTTAATTTTAAACGAGCGAGGGCGTAAAGCAACATATGCGCAAGCGTTACAATACCCTTTATTCTCCTGTTCCCCTCCCCCCAAAGAAGAAAATGGCTTTGAAGAATAGTAAAGAAATCGGCGATGGCCTTTTAACAAAGTTAACTTTTATTTTTGCTACAGCCCTTTGCAGAATGTGCAAGCAACATTTCACGGAGACAAACCAACAACAGAAAGTGACACCCGCACCAATGATTGAAGTTACTCCATGCGTAGAACTAGAGACTTCAGAAGCAAATGTAAGTAAGTAAACGGTAACCTTGGATGCAGACAGTTATTCCAACATAACAAATGCCAAAATTCCGAAAGGGCTGGGTAACTGTGAATAACTGTAAACTTTGAAAATGACTCTGAAAATGATTTTAAGACGAATAGGTCACTGTTCGTTTCTTTAAATTCCTTTCGGTCTGGCTGGAGCGGGAGTATTGATAATGATAGCGGTATGCATGTAAATTCATATTTTCTTTTTTTAAAGTGATGTATAACTTAAGTTTCGAACTATAATAAAAAAAACTAATGCCCAGTGACAAAATAAACAGAAATATTGAAGTAACATTGATGTCTAAACGTCTTTTTTGTATGTTACAGAACAGCTCAAACTCATCTCCAGGACAAAGTGATACCGGTCAATCTGTTGAAGAGTTCGCAGAAAGCCTTGGACGCCTAACAATCGCTGATGACACCTTTCTGTCACCAGACACAATAAGCACAGCTTCCACTCAGAGTGACGAGCCCACACCTGTGATCTTACATGAGCCGCGCGAAAAGCTGAGTGAGTTCCTGGCAGCATGCAAACTTGAACCGCTTGGAAAGCCATGGCTTTCTTGGAGTGATTCCTCTGAGCGAACAAGACAACGTCAAACAAGGAGAGCCACAGAAATAGTAGCAACTGTGCTAAAGAGCGTCACCCCTGATAATGCTGGTGAACTCTGGCGACGTTTAGCCTCTTCTACGGCTATGAACAAGGCCCTAGGTGTAAGCGAGTTGTCACATTCAGAGCATTTGTATTTAGAGGCCCTAGCAGAAGCGTACCAGAATGCAACCAGCTGGGATACCCGTAGACAAGTGCTTTCGATTATGGCAGGGGTTGGAATTTTCAACGACATTTCCCGTTATATCCCGGGGTTGACAAGATACCGATACTCCATGGCTAATCTTCATCGATCACAGTTTGGCCGAGGCGCTCAAGTTCCACAACAGCCTACCACACGAATACGAGTAGACTTGAGGCAGCTTGACCACTTTCTTGGTTTCATCACGAGCCCGCATCTTGTTCAGGACCTTCCATTTGGGCAAAAACATCTCAAGCTTTCGTCTGGTGAGGTTATTCAAGTACCTAACGTAATGATCATTATCTGACTGCTTTTTTTTTGCCGAGTTTCTATGCTAATTTTTTATAAGGCGGGAAAAGCAAAGCGGAAAGAGAAGCGTAGCGCGTGCCGCCGTCTGGTTAAACAGGTTTATTTACCGTACAAAACAACCAACTGTACAATATCATAGCATATTTGTGATTCACTTGTGTTCCATTCGCGCCTTATTTGTACTCTACTTCGTGCAGTTAGATATAATTTTGAAATAAAGGGTTGTGTTCTACAGCTTAAAATGTTCGAATGAAGGACAACTCGGAGGTTAAAGTGTATATGACATAAAAAATTTTTTCCCTGGATTTTGGCAGTTCAATATGTATGATAAGCTGTGAGACAGTTACAAAATGATATTTTTTTTTCTCTGACCGCTTTTCGTCATGCAAAACTTGCTCGATTTCTAAATAAAACTTTCAGGAGACTGGGGACGAGAAACAAGGTTATGACGTCACGTTGTTTGATGGCTTAATCAGTGAACGAAGTAATTTACGACGAAACCACGCGTACTTGTCAAATCCGTCGCTTTCCGCTATGTCTGTTTCCACGACATCCAGTGATTCCGAGGTCAGTAATGAATCGTGTGACTCCTCTGGGAGTCTCGATTGGGCGCAGAGTGACAGTTCTAATAGCGAAACCAGTTATCGATGGTGTTATCATCCCATATGAAGATGAGCCACTTGCGGATTGTAGCGAAGAAGTAAGCCCGACCGCAAGTGAAGAAGAAACAGGTATTGATGGACTTACCCCGTCGACTTAGGAGTCTCGATTTGAAGGAAATGTGAGTGTGGATTCATGGTAAGTTGAAAGATTTACCGTAATTCTTTTTGAACATAAGCAGGACTTGAATGAAAGTGATCCTCGCAGTGATGTACACTACTTAAATAAATACTTCTACTTCTAAATAAACCCGTGAAGTGATGAATATACGGTCTTAACCGTCATGACCAGCTCCCAGTTGGCTTGTTAGCTCAGTTGGTAGAGCGCTGCACCGGTATCGCAGAGGTCATGGGTTCAAATCCCGTACAGGCCTGAAATTTTTTTCAGGCCTTATTTTCACTACTGCCTAAGTATTGTACATCACTGCGAGGATCACTTTCATTCATGTCTTTATCCGCAGTTCAAATATATGACTTTCATATATTCTTAACCGTATATTCATCACTTCACGGGTTTATTTAGAACCACCATCATGACCAGCTCCCAGTTGGCTTGTTAGCTCAGTTGGTAGAGCGCTGCACCGGTATCGCAGAGGTCATGGGTTCAAATCCCGTACAGGCCTGAAATTTTTTTCAGGCCTTATTTTCACTACTGCCTAAGTATTGTACATCACTGCGAGGATCACTTTCATTCATGTCTTTATCCGCAGTTCAAATATATGACTTTCATATATTCTTAACCGTATATAAGCAGGACTGATACGCGCTCCTGCGTTGCAAGTTTGTCCGATAATTTGTCCTTTACCTCTTCCAGGTGTGAATGCGAGCAGTGTGATACTGAAACGTTAGTCGGTGCCCTCGAGTTTCGATGTTGCAGAGAAGTCACTAATTCATCCGCGAAATTGATGTTTGATGGTTCGATCGAACGAATCAATTGCAGCACCAACATGAAGACTTTAACGCCATTACGAACCGCGCCGTTCTTCTGCAAGTCGCTCCTCTCCTTAGACGCTAAGATGGAGGAACTTATCGTCGCCGCAGTGGAGGGTTAGAAAACGAGTAAGGTTTTTTCCTTCAAAATCGGTAATTCTATGTCCTTCTTGTGTTAATCGCTTGACCTAATAATTGGGATACTTGTGGTTTCATATTAATTTTTTAATTCTCCAGTCATAAGAAACGAGTCTCCTGTCATTCAGTTAGGAATGAAGGTCAATATTTAGTTAATATTTAGTGTGTTAATAAATCTTTGCTGAGAGTTCTGGAAGAATTTCACAATACATTCATGCGCTAATATCAATGTTACTCCTCATCGTTTCGACTGAAAGATTCTCTCTGGTCACTTGGCGTTTCAATAAACTATTCGGTCTTATCACCAGCGAGATTAAAGGAATATAACAACAGGTGATTTAAAATGAGGCCTCCATTTCTTTCAATATTCGAGTTTTAATCATCGACAAGCAATTAATCTGATCAAAGTTTTCACATCTTTTAACATTTGTACCACTGCTTAGAAAACCAGGTGGTGTGCCTTGAAATATTTGCAGATTAATTGAACGATGTTATTTTGCATGAGAATCTCTCAAGGGTAGAGTAACTTGATCTAATTATCCACTAAAGTGAGGTAAATACAAACATTATTATTTTGAAAAAGTATCGGGTGCTTTCAAGATGTAGCTAGGAAAACACACGTCGCAGACAGCACAGTTCACGCTCCGTTAAAATGACCTATTTATTCCAGGAACTTGTCCAACAACCAGTTACAGCATTTAACACGAGGAGTGTTCGCTGGCATTAAGGTTTCCTACCGCGGGAAGTTGACGCTGTAAGTAAGACTCCTATACTGCAAATCAACGTTAATGAAAAGCAAAGCAAAAAATTAGAAATCAATAAATTGAAATTGAATGTGGTTAACTATGGAGCCCAACATCCAATAGCTCGAGCCACCGTTTTCTAACCGTCTACAACTGCTTACTAAGATCACATAAAGCCTAATGTTTCACAAAGTTTGTATAACAGCTAACGGTAACGAAATAGTTTTTCCGCCGTATCGTTACTTTTTAATCAGTAGAAAACATTTAGCCCAAGGATTACTTAAAGTAACTGTTGAAATGTGTGTCCAGAGGGGTTGAAAGGATACATGATTCAAAACATTTCGTTAAGTTTATCAATAAGCGAGTTCAATTCAATTTAATAAATGAAGCTGAATAAACAATGAATCGATTATGATCACGAGCGACGTTAATCCTCATGACACATTTCAAATCGGTAAACAGCTTCAGCTGTTTGAATGTTGGACCATACAGGGGTCAGAGGATAGCACATAAAGTTTATTTTAACAATCTGTTTATTACTTCTTCAAATTTTGGATTAGATTTTCATTCCAGCCAAGTAAGTGTCTTATGGTTTTGAAATCATTACCTCTACTCGGATTTGCAGATAGTATCAACCTCAGAAAATGCTAAATAAACAATGCTATTCGGCCTTAGAAGAATGGAATATTAGTGAGGCCAAGTTAAATTTTTTAGCGAGATATATCCGATAACGTTAAAAATAGTTGCACGTTTTTGAAATCGTACCGAGAGTTTTTTCAATTATATACTTTGTCATGCATCATGCAGCCATCGTGACTTATTTTCGGTCGCTTCGAACATTTGCTTTTTTTTTTTTTTTCAAAATACGTGAACAATCAGCAAGTTTTATCAAGGTTTATTTTAATCCGATAGAAAGTTTTTGCAAAATGCCGCGTACGAACGATTCCAATCGACAGAACATGTCTCTAGTGGATCTTTTTATCGAAATTTTAAAATAGAAAAACTGTCCGAATCAGCTGTTGTGATATATTAATTTTAAAACGAAGCGAGAAATCATCTTTTTACAGTGTCAGCCACTGTTTCATCGATAGCTCAACTCTAGTTCGTTCATTAGCATATTTGAAGGGTATCTTTTGAGTATTTCCCCATCTTTTATTTTGGCTTGGTTGTCTAACAGAAATAGATAGCGGAAATGTTTTCTTGTCTGTGCATTGTTTACGGTGTTGAAGTTTATCCTGCTCTAGCCCTTTAAACCCTTTTCCTGTACTACGACAAAACTGTACAAAAGCTTTCAGACTGAAAATCATATGAGATGTAAATACATTGATCGGTGGAAACCTTAAACACCAAGGATTTAAAATCCGTATGATGATACCCGAGCGAGTGATACAACAGTACACTCAGTACTGTTTGGAGATCAACTTCAAACCATTCAGCGAAACTACTATGAGACGGGTACTCTTTGAGTGCAGTGCCTCTGTAAGAAAATCACTGCAGGGCTTAGATTATTTTGCAGCTGAAGGCGCTCGCGCATTTGATGATCTCGTGGCCCTCGTACGCCAAATAGGGGGATTAGGTTCCGGCAAGGAGTGGGAGACTACAGTTGTGCAAGCTCTTATGACAAGCAAGCAGTATTTGAAGGGGGACTATAAGGTAATGGGAATTCTGACTCCAGAAAGACAGCTTGAATAAAACTAAAAGTAAGTACTTATTTTACCTCGTCAACAAAATCATTCCGTAAAACAAATATATATTTTGTACTCTTTTTCTTCACTAAATGGTGCACGTGTAACTAGCTTACATAAATTCTCGAGATTAACAATGCGCGCACGAGGATAGTTTTTTTCTAAGGTTAAGGTTAAAAGTTATTCGCCCCCTTACGTTAATAATATATGTTAGATTAAAAAATCATTTGATTAACTATTATATTGAAGTATAAGCACAGACAAACAGTAATCTCAGTTTTGTTTTATCAACAGGTTCATGTCACAAGCCCCTCTAACGTAGCAGACCATTGTGTGTTGTTTGCTCTTAGCGACAGTAGTGATGCAGATTACCAGCAACAATGCAGTCACCAACACACTGATCTTTGTGACCGTTGTCAAAGTCTTCAGGAAACTCTGGCAAAGATTGAACGGGTCCTTGGCGAGACGACCTTTCCGACTCAGGACGCGAAAGACGAAGCGCTATTTATATTCCAGACAGCCCAGCTGGCCATAATGTCCTGGAAATGCCACATCCTTAGATCAGCTAACCAAGACCAAGCGAGAATAGATGCACTGGAGAAACTTGACGACAACACTGTCTTGATAATTAACGACTGGGCCATGAAGTTCCTGCCACAAAAATACAGAGAGTCCCAAGCCGACTGGTTTGGTAAGCGAGGTATCTCCTGGCACGTTTCTGTCGTCTACCGTCGTGTGAGCGGGGTACTCCAGTGGCAGGGCTTTCTGCACATAGTCCAGTCGTGCAATCAAGGCAGTGCTGCAGTGGTTAAAATCATGCAGGATGTCCTGAATACCATCAAGCTGGAGCACAGTGAGATTAACAAGGCGTTCTTTCGCCAAGATAACGCAGGATGTTATCATTCGTCGTCCACCGTACTCTCATGCCCAGTGATATCCTCCTCCACCGGCATCGAAATCAAGCGCATTGACTTTTCTGACCCACAGGGTGGAAAAGGTGCCGCAGACAGGCTCGCTGCAACCTGCAAGAATCACGTCAGGACTTTCATAAACGAAGGAAATGACGTGACCAATGCCGAACAACTGAAGAGTGCTCTTCTTTCGCATGGGGGGATAGAAGGAGTTTGAGTTGCTGTCATGCAAAGTGTTGAAGAGGAAGCAGTAGTAGATGACAACAGAAAGATTACTGGTATCAACAAATTAAACAATTTCGAGTTTAAAGACGAAATTCTCGTAGCTTGGCGCGCTTATGGTATGGGAAAGGGAAAAGAGATCCCATTGGAAACAACATCAGAAGGTTAGCCTAATGAAAATTCACAATTCTTCCTTTTTTAGAATTATTTCATCGCGCAAATATATATTTTTTTATAGTTTGAGTAAAAAGGTGTAGGTTTATCGTTTGTTATAGCCTTCAGACGCATGAAAGGCATCCATTTCCCATCCTGGTACGCAGGAGGAGCGGGTGTCTGCCACCCCGTGGGGTTTTGCTTTGTAAAAGACTTAAGCCCCTTAGACCCTTTATAAATTTATAGTCCTTGATTTGTTCTACAAAATTTTTAAAACGAACATTGCAGAATATGGCGGTTCTGATGAACATGTCCGGTCATAAGATGTAAAAAGCAAACGTTTCATCTGTTCGCGCAGCAAAGTGGACCAAAGGGGCACTCTTCACAGGCTGTGCAGAGTGAAGTATTGAAGTAGGTTAACAGTGCTGTTTATGTAAATCTTGTTTCTTTATGTGTTATCTACTTCAGAGCATGGCATTGGTTGGCTTTCATCTGAGTTTTCTTCTGGAGACTTTAAACCCCTTAGCCCAAAACCGACTCAGTCAAGGAAGAAGCAAGAGACGGAAGTGGAGCAGGTTCATGATCCCACTGAAAATACAAATGAATCGTCATCCGTGTTTACCTGCCCTCAGGATGGGTGTGTTAAGGTCTTTCAAAGGCTGTCTTCTCTCGAAAAACACCTATCTTTAGAGAAATGCACCAAGTCTTTAGAGAAACGGTCTTTGTTAGACCTTGCCAAACTAGACTACAAGTCCAGGTTGGAGGAGGGCACGACCAGTCAAGTTATTTCGTTTGCGTCTTTTAGGGATACAAGAGAGGCTACATCCGGCGAAGTAGAGGTAAAAGAAGGATGGGCGCTAAAGCCGAGCAAAAAAGCATATCGCTTTAACCAAAACCAGAGGGATTATCTAAATGCGAAGTTTACAATTGGTCAAACCAGCGGCAGAAAACTGGACGGTGATATCGTATCACGTGAAATGAGACGTGCACAAGGACCTGATGGTGTTCGTTTGTTCAAAGTATCCGAGTTTCTTACCCCGCAGCAGTGCACTTCATATTTCTCACGTCTTGCAGCGAAGGTCCAACGGCAAACATCCGACGATGCTGAAATCCAAGCTGTAGTAGAAGAGGAAAACTTTGCCATGGCAAGAGAAACAATCCTATCCATCACGCTACAGCACCCCATCACTTACGATCAGTACGATATCTGTGCCATGGCCAAGGGAGGATCTCTGGAGCGACTTAAACTTGGAATGCTTCAAAACATTTGTCAGCAACTAGAATTAGAAGTACCTCCCAAGCCTGTTCGCCGCAAAGCGCTCTACGTTGACCTGCTGAAAAAAGCCGTCATTAATTGCACTTGCCAGCTCCGTGGGAAAAATATGTAGAAACAGAAAGTACTACCCTGCTCACAGACGTTTTTCTGTTTTGGGAATTTGATGCGCGCACAAGATAAGCGATTGCTCGTGAGAGAGGGCGGAACGCGCTTTTTTTTTTATACGTGCACTCGACGATATCTAAAAATGAAGAGAGTCTGTGAACAGGCTAGTAAAGTACACAAATTGTAGAGTTTTGCCTAAACGGTGTTCTCACTTCTCCTCAGAGGCTTGCTTCCAGGAGTCAATCATTCACCATTTGTTCTCGCCGGAATAACTAAGTCAAGAAAAAATCTATTTTGTTCATTGTTTTGCTTCCTTTACTTATTTTTGAAGTTTGTTTATGTTTAAAAGAGCGTTCCTTTTCGGAAAGTGAGATCATTTCTTGTTTGTCAGGGTGAGTCCTTATTACAAATCAGTCAGTTACCTTTCAGCTCGTGACTATTTGCACGTTATAAATGTCTCTTCCCGCTCTGACAAATCAATGATACCTTATCTTATAAATGTGAAGAGGTATTTTAGCCTGCATAACAGCCGCTTTATGAGCCAAGCGAGGCGAACGCGGCATTTCCTCGAAGCACGAAACGAGTGCGAAGCGCGAGACGAGGGATGGAGAAAAATAAAGCTTTATTTTTCTCCTCCCCTCGTCGCTTCTCGCGCTTCGTGCAAAATGCCACTTTCGCCTCGCTTGGCTCATAAAGCGCCTTTTATGCAGGCTGGAGGTATTTCTGCAAGTTCTTTGAGTTAACCAAAGATAACTTTGTTTATCTTCGCTAAACAACACTCCTAGAGGTCTCTAGAGAAAGCGTTACGCGCGAGAATGTGGAATTTTATAACACTCCACATCGCGTATTCAGCCCTGCGGGGTGGTTCTCTTTTTCTCGCGCTCGCGGCGTGAATTGGTCATAGTTAACTCAAAGATTATTATTAGCCTCAATAGGCTTTTCAACGATTTTGAAGAGGTCTGGAAGGTTTTAAGGATGCGATAAGCACACGCAAGTTTGAAGTTGTGTTGTGGACAAGCTCTAAATGAAACTGAGAATTTCTAGTTACCTGGCTAGGGTTTCCTGGTTTCGGAGGAAAAATCATAAAAAAAAATCCAAAACAAAACTAAAGCAAGCTATAAAGTTGACTTTCATGCTTTTTTTTTTCTTTTTTTGCTGCAGGGATTATTGCAAGGTGGGAAATTCGGGAATAACGAACTTAATAAAGAAAACATTTGTGTTTGATATATTTTGGGAAATATTATACCACTCTGAATCAAAAACTGTGATGAATGTCTTTCACAGCCGCTCAGCATATGCATGTGTCCAGACCAATACAAATATATATTTTACTATACTATTTTAAAATTGTGGTAACGGAGTTTCGTCAAGCGATGACAGCTTCAGTTCGAAGTTGCGATCTCAATGATTTCGCTGGTAGCAAAGTAGCTAAACAAACGTTTTTCAGTCGTCATATAAAAAGTTATTTACGGCTCTTACCAACACAGCTGAAAGCTAGAAATAACATTTTCACTGTAAAAACATATTACAAGCAACAGTAAGTAGTCCTTATACACTAAACTTTGCATTTAGTATGAATTCATTCAGCGGGCCGTCTAATTTGCATAAAGTTTATTAACTTAAATTCTCAAATTGCTTACTCCAGTGTCAGGGCTGTATTTAATTTCCAGAGCTAAAACGTTCCTGTAATTTACTTCAATAGCCAAGGCTTTATTCTATATGGGTTTTACTAGGAAGCGGCATATACCAGAGGGCTTTTACAACGGTTAAAGTTCGCTTTCATTTTCTAACATTTCAAGAGACACAAATACGACCTTTTTAAACTTGTCGATTGTAAATGTTAAAAACTTCTTTCTTCAAATTTTCTTTTAGGATTTTAAAGATTAAGAACGAAATAATACTCGGCTGAAGTTTCGATGTTAGGGATTGTTTCTTATGTGTTCACCGTTTTCTCGAAGTTGCGGTCGGATTCTGTTGTTTTTAAGCGCGAAAAGACAGCAATAAAACGATTTTTCAAACTATTTGTTATTTCTCCCGTACAATGAATCGCTTGAACCCAAAACTATTTTTTCTTGAATTAGGTCACTAAAAGGGATGTTTTGGTAAAAGAAAAAAAAATTCAATTTTTTTACGAGTGTCTTGCGATTTTCGATTTTCTCGGAAAATGGCTCTTAAGTGGCGTTTTCAATGCAAACATCCATAGGGGGTCTTTTTCCATTGACGTGCTCAGTTCACAAACTTCTTACAACCAAATGACCACTGAGAAAAATAAAAATTACTGAAACCATCAATTCGTACCACGAAAGATCTTAAGAGGCTGTCTCTCTTATTTCCACCCGGTCAATTTTGCATCAAAAATAATTTTGCCTGAAACTCTGTTAACAGAAAGACTTTACCTAGGAAAGACCTAAATTAGATTTGGTTTGATTCGAAATAATTTTCTGACTGCATTACGGGCCATAATTATTTCCCAGTCCGTAGGGACCGTCGCAACGTCTCGAAAATTGAAAAATAGGCATATTTTGTAACGTTGTAAAATATTTGATTCGCATAGTTAAGCCACAGAATTTATATCAGATTGCTTAAAAACCTTTCTAGTTTGCCAAGAAAGTTAGAATTTGCCCTCTCAACAAATTTGAAAAGGCGAATTTTAGCATATTCTGACCACTAGAAATCGCCATCGGCCGATGGCCGTAAATAACCTTGATTTAGACGCTAAGTTTTGGGATTTGGGACCTGGTTGACGATTCTATCCTACACAGCCGTTAAGTTTAGACCTTTATAGGCAAAAATATGCAAAAACCCCTGTACGTTTTCGATTTTTCAAAAGTTATGACCGTTTGAATCAGCACATGTACGAGCATTCGCGATTTTTTCGCCTACACCAAAATCGAACCACTGGAGCAGATTTCGTCATAAATACAGCTTACCCACTTTGCAGCCCGGCTTCATGGCTCACTTCAGAATTTTTCTAATAACCAAATTGGTGAAATCCATGATAACTTCAACAAATAGCTAGGTATTGCCTTCGAAAAGTAGGCGGCATCCATCGTGATTCGTGGTATCAAAACAAATGCCGGAATTGGCCACATTTCGCGGTGAATTACCCATTTAACATCGCTGCAGAGCTGAATTTTTTCCAAAATCAGAATATAAACTCTCCATGTCTGGAAGCTGAGGGAGAAATGAAGGTTTTAGGCTTCTGAAGTGAAGAAATAATCGCTTAAATTTAGATCCAGTTCGATGTTATACTGTTCTCACAAAGGTCCGCACAAAAGAGAAGACCGCTGATAGCTTGTGCCGTACGTTGTGCCATATAGTTTTGTTTTGTATCCCAAAGTAATATTTGGGCAGAAAAATTTTGGATGAAAAGAATAAATGCTTTTACCTGGAGTTTGATATCATATAATTAATAAATCAATTTCAAATATCCTGAGCTTGCTTCTCTCGGTTCCGCGTCGATTGTGTCCACAGAACAGCAACCTGTCAATAGCAGGAGAAATCGGCTACCAACGTGTTAAAAACTTGACACATGCTTCGTATGAACAGATGTTATAAGTGTTGCTTTTGGTAAATTTTCAATCGATTTCATCAAAACATTTCACTGACTACTAGATATTATAATATATTACACTATAACAACGCCGTCAGAACTTGATATCGGAAGTAAAGGTAGTTTGTATCTGTAGAGCATATTCTACACTTTCAGCCACCGTATAAGACATTGTTTACATAAGTCTACTGAGAAACACACTGACAATCACTAATCACGTCCGACAGTTTGTCTATGAGGATCTGTTTTTTGTCTCTCAATTTTACAGGGATCTCAAAATGACTACAGATGGCTCTCAACAAAACCACATTGAATTTCTGAAGTGTGTTATTGTGGTAACGTTCACAGAGGTCCTACGTATCGTAGCAGATTGGATGTGAGACTTTGATCTCTTTGTTAACTTTGTCCACCAGATCTTATCTCTCGTAATTTTCCTGGACGCATTGGATATCTTCCTCCTCATCCAGTGATATCCCGATCACACCCTAATCTTTTCGCCGCATTGCTGCTAGCCGGGAGAAAAAGCTCTGAACTTGGTTCTTTGTCAGCTACTGTTCTCTAGTGAACAAACGTGCATTTGATTCATTTTTCGCATTTCGCATGTCCACTGCAACTTGGGCGGGGTCGGCCTTTCGCCCAGTTCTTTCTCCAAGTGTAAACCGTGCCGTTAGGTATGCTTTTACCTTCTCTGAAAATCTAACGCTGCCCCTTGGTTTGCTTACGGCCCATCCTGTTCGTAAAGACGAGTGGGGCGAAGTATCCACGGGAGAAGTGAGTGGTGTACTAGAATCTAACGAACAGCTCGAACACTCGATACCAGCGGTATCTATCGACGAGAACTTAAGGGCCCAATCCCTTTTGATTGCATCATACTGGCTTTAACCTGTTGACTGTATGCTTTCCAACGTCCAGCTGCAGCTCCAGCTGCGAAAAGGTTTCGAACACTTCAACACATCCAAACAGAGAGCATTCAAACAATGGCGTTGTACTCTCTGTTTCCTTGCTGCCCTTTGAACGACGCTTGACCACACGCTTTTCAGGAGGATCATAAAACCCTTGAGATTCTATGGTTTGAAGGGACGTTTGACCTTGGTGCTTGATATAAATTAGGTCATATGGAATGTACTTCCCTTTACCGATGCCATAACATTTCCAAACTCTCAGACCGATATCCACGCCGGGCTGGTGAGCGCTCTGAAACGGAACAATCAGCGTCCACAAATATGGCGTTTGTGACCGTGTGGTTTTTATAGAAGCCTGGAACTGAGTTAACGCCTGTTGAAAACTGCCTCCGAGCGGTCCTGGAGTTAGTCCGAAGGCGCCAAAACTCGAATGTGCTGAAAGTACACAGTTTTCCCGTCATTTTGATACTAAATATGCCATGGTTTCTTCGATGTTCGCTTAGCAAGAGACAGTAGAGGAAATAGTAAAAGAAAAGGTAAGGTTTATTTGTCGTTTCTATCGTATTTTTGGCTAGGATAGTTTTTTAAGTTTCTCTACTTATCCGAGAATTTGTGCTACGAACCGAAACTTCAAAGCCTTGACAAAAGCTCTATGATTTTTGTTTTCCTAATTTTGCCTTCTTTCCTTAGTTTTTTATGAGTTAATTTCTAGGATGCCGCACACAAAGAACACGCGCTTTAACTTGGCTCAATTCATGAAAGCTCGCAAGGTTGCAAGGGAGAAAGCTGTTGATGAAAATCGCAAGCTATCGGCAGAGTACAAAAAAGTCCAGCGAGCCCAAGAAAAGGTGAGATAAATTTGTCCAGTATTAATGTTTTGGGAAGATTTTTATTTTCAATATCAGAGAATATTGTAACAAAGGATTATAGGAAAGTGGTGGAGGTCCATGTGTAGGGAGGCTTGAATTTCAATTTTGACAGGGTAAAAGCTTTTTATGTGTTTAAACTCTAAATGACACTTGAAATTAAACAATCAGTGCTTATGAAATCACTTGTATAATAATTGCTTTCAGTTGGCCACAGTCAGGGAACACTTCAAAGACATAACAAATGAATTAGAAAATATTCCTGTGAGTATACTCTTGATTCTTTATTGTGGTTGTTTTACCAGTACCAGTAAGTATGCAGCAAAAAACTGCTGGGTGCGACCTCCAACTAAGTCTGTAGGTTTGCATTGATTAGTGGTTGGATGAGGTTTAATTTTATGCCAAATTTTATTAATAATGTGAACAGAAAAATATTCAATTTTGTAAAAATAAAAAAAAATATTTTGCAAGTTCAATTTCGGTGAACTAACCACTTAACACAGAGCCAGTGCCAGAATGACAGCCATGGTCAGGCTTCTATGCCGGTACCTATGCAAGAAACCTGAGCGAGTGCCTGTGTTCATTTGGTCAGTAAAGACTGTCATAAATGACAGTGTCTCTAAATTGTAAACATCAACATATTGAATGTAAGATATGGCTAAATATCTATTTTGTTATCATCCAACCACATCCAATTTAAATAATTGTGTTACTACCCAGTGTCTAATTTAGCAATATTTTAGTCACAGGGACAGGTATCTCAGGCACGAACAAGAAGCCCTACTGCACTTGTCAATGGAGAATCAACACTGGGACCAAGAACCGCAAGAAAAAGGAGGCATGAAACCATTGAAGCTGCTGCCAAAATTCATGGGAGCTCAAATGAACATTCCTCAGCCTATTTCGAGGGAATGTTTGACACTCTGCAAAAGAGATGCAAGTTAGATAAGTTAACAAAATATGTGACAGAGAACAAGCAGTTGACCAATAGAATAGTTTGTAAAGAGTATAAGAAGAGTGTGTTAGAATTTGAAAAGTCAGATGACAACATTGTTCGAAGTATTGCAACATATTATGCAAGTGGTGTAATGGGGAAACGAAAGTACAAAAGTGTAAGACTGGTGCTTTCAATGAAATCAAATGAAGGCAAACCAGGGAAAAGAACAAGTATTTCAATTTGTAAAGGCTGTAAGGTTCCAAAGCTTCTAACTTATAGTAACCTTGTAGAACAGTTAAAAAAGATTGACATTGGGACTGTTCATGAAATTGACCCAGACTATCTAGAGGGCTTAGAAACTGAAAACCAAGTCAATGGTGCATATAGAGACTTGAGACAATACCCACCACTTGCTGTGTCCTCTTAATAAATGTGATGGTGAAAGGCGTTTCAGAAGTTATGGAAACTTTTGAAGTTCCTTTTCTTGTTCCTTTACTCTACTTAATAAGGAATTCTCGGACTGAGTCTCTGTTTAGCTCAGATAACTGGGCAAAATCTCGAATCAGTCTGTTCTCTCTGTTATAGTAGATTGTATCTGTGTGTTTTTCTTCGTTGTGCACAACACCATAAGCGGAACGGGCCTTTTTAACCATCTGTAAAATTAAGGAAAATATTTCCGAGGACATCGCCCTTTTAAACTCTACAGTCCAAGCGCTTCGGGCCTTCATTCTTGGACTGAGGCGCCTATGGAGCATCTTAAGCCACATCTTCACTTCTCCTTCCAGGAGTGCTGTCGCTGGAATTTGTGACATTTTAGCTCGTTTCAAAGAGCTTTGGCCCACACGGTTTTTTTCAAAAATTGAAGTGAGAGCTGTTTTTACTTCTTCTTCAAACAAAAAGAAATTATCGACTTCATCACGTAAAGGACGAAGAGCCACAATAGCATTCAAAATGCTATTTTCAGCCGCCATTTTGAAAACTGCTTTGTACTTTTATTCGCATTTCCGCTGTACAATCTCAAACAACAGCGGGCGACAAAGTTCCACTTCACGGCACGCGCCAGCCCGGCGTGATCTCCATATTCGAATCGAAGTTGTGGAAGCTACTAAAATGCTCAATCTTATTTATACAGAGTGTTCTTTGATTCGTCTACTATTCTTACTGCAGCTGTTGTTCCCTTCACTGGGTGTTTCGTCAATGCGTATCCTCTGTCCAATGAAAGCTTTAACAACCTCGCTGAAGACTCGCTACAGACTGAAGCCTCTCTGGTTTCGAAAAAGCACTTGCATGCCATACTACACTTGCAGGCCTTCCAAAAAAAAAAAATAAAGGGTTAGCGGGTTCACTCGCAATGATTAATGCGGACCTCTGTTATGCGCGATAGTGCAATCGTTCAGCTTTAAATTCCAAAACGCCAAACTTCGACACATAGACTTACAAGTGGAGTTCTATGACTGATTCTTGAAGAGAATGCAGCTGCAATCCAAAGTTTCAACGGGACATTAAGCGCGAAACATGGCTTTAGTTTTCGAGTTTAGTTCGCAACAACGAGTCAAAGAAGAGTATCGACAGATGCCGACCGCTTAATTTTGGAGGTATTTGCTGGAGTTATCATAAAGTCCAGTTCACCAGTTTGGGAAGCGATAAATATCTGAAATTTCACATAAACCCATGATTTCTCCGGCTATTGATAGGTTGCTGTTCTGTGGACACAATCGACGCGGAACCGAGAGAAGCAAGCTCAGGATATTTGAAATTGATTTATTAATTATATGATATCAAACTCCAGGTAAAAGCATTTATTCTTTTCATCCAAAATTTTTCTGCCCAAATAATACTTTGGGATACAAAACAAAACCATATGGCACAACGTACGGCACAAGCTATCAGCGGTCTTCTCTTTTGTGCGGACCTTTGTGAGAACAGTATAACATCGAACTGGATCTAAATTTAAGCGATTATTTCTTCACTTCAGAAGCCTAAAACCTTCATTTCTCCCTCAGCTTCCAGACATGGAGAGGTTATATTCTGATTTTGGAAAAAATTCAGCTCTGCAGCGATGTTAAATGGGTGATTCACCGCGAAATGTGGCCAATTCCGGCATTTGTTTTAATACCACGAATCACGCTGGATGCCGCCTACTTTTCGAAGGCAATACCTAGCTATTTGTTGAAGTTATCATGGATTTCACCAATTTGGTTATTAGAAAAATTCTGAAGTGAGCCATGAAGCCGGGCTGCAAAGTGGGTAAGCTGTATTTATGACGAAATCTGCTCCAGTGGTTCGATTTTGGTGTAGGCGAAAAAATCGCGAATGCTCGTACATGTGCTGATTCAAACGGTCATAACTTTTGAAAAATCGAAAACGTACAGGGGTTTTTGCATATTTTTGCCTATAAAGGTCTAAACTTAACGGCTGTGTAGGATAGAATCGTCAACCAGGTCCCAAATCCCAAAACTTAGCGTCTAAATCAAGGTTATTTACGGCCATCGGCCGATGGCGATTTCTAGTGGTCAGAATAAGCTAAAATTCGCCTTTTCAAATTTGTTGAGAGGGCAAATTCTAACTTTCTTGGCAAACTAGAAAGGTTTTTAAGCAATCTGATATAAATTCTGTGGCTTAACTATGCGAATCAAATATTTTACAACGTTACAAAATATGCCTATTTTTCAATTTTCGAGACGTTGCGACGGTCCCTACGGACTGGGAAATAATTATGGCCCGTAATGCAGTCAGAAAATTATTTCGAATCAAACTAAATCTAATTTAGGTCTTTCCTAGGTAAAGTCTTTCTGTTAACAGAGTTTCAGGCAAAATTATTTTTGACGCAAAATTGACCGGGTGGAAATAAGAGAGACAGCCTCTTAATATGTGAACTGGAATCGGGAAACTACTATACATGTTGTATTTCAAAACGTAATACGTTTTAACCTTAAACAATCCTAACGGCAAGAAAATGTAGTTTAATAAATGAATTTATATTTTTAGTTGGGGTTTTGCGAAGTCTACAAATGGGTAGATATGTTTACCGTCACCTACAGCGCCACATCTCAACTTCAGCATAACGTATGAGAGCGGTGTCGAATTCTAAATTTGCCGTCAAAAGTTGTCTGGCAGGTATTAAAGCTGAAAGTAGACTGAAAAACGTTGTATAGTCGCCTTTTGCAATACCATTTGCCTTTAACGTCACACTTAAACTTTTCTATTTTAGAAAAACTTCTTTCTCACGCATGATGATTCTGAGACAAGCTGTCAACTGTCATTCAACATCACTAAATTATTCTATTTCGGTAGTCGCCATTCTATCATGTGCTTTATTCATGTTTGCCTTTAGATTCAGATCACGCATTGCGTTCAGCTACCTTCCTTAAAAATGACTTGTGTTTCGTCTTTTATATGTAAATAAATTTCTCTAAAATTGTTGTTTTCACTTCTTGTCTTCCAAGTCTATATGTAATCATACTCGTGATCAACAAATCGGACTCCCACTTCGCAGTCGTTCGATTTAGTCGATCCCTCGTATGATTACAGACCGAATTAGACTTCACTCGGTTTTATTACCATCACTAATCTGTTTCGCTTTCTATGGAAATTATCATCAAGGCTTTAAGAGTCTCTTTAGCTGATTTCTTTCTGGTTGACCTAGATGCTTTTTAAACCGAAAGAGAGAAAATGCTAAATATTTTATGGAGCGGCTTTACACGATATAAATGGCCGGAATACGTCGATTGAAAAGCTGTCACCGTTACAAGAATTTCGAAAGTCTTTGAGCAGAAAGCGACTTATTGATTAAGCTGACAGTTGGACAGCTGGCAGTTCTTTCTGGTTGACCCATATGCTATGTTGTAGTTTGAGCCCCCGAGCTGTTGCATGTTCGCTCACTAGCTTACGATGTTTCTGGTGCAGGTACACAATTTGTCAGCTTTACTGCTGATATATAACAGAAATGGGCTAATTAATACGACTTTGAAGTGAAACTCCTTCTTTGAATAGTCACGAACGAAGTTTAAAGATTGGGATACAACTCAATCGACCCCGCTAAAAAATATATATATAAAATTTCTTGTCTACTGGTATTCTGGCACTTATTAATTCAAAATGACCGGTTAAGGAAGTTGAAATAAACCAGGATCTTCAAACTCCTTAGAAAAAGTCACTTCAGACCGCACGACTTCGTGTCTATACCTAACTGGCACATCAAAGAATTTTTAAGAAAATTTTTATGACGGCTTAAACCGTTATTTAGAATAATTATGGCTTAATGATCGTTTGATATATATAATTCTAGGTACATATTTTGTAAACACTTTTTGTAGAGCGCTGTCGTTGAAACTTTTCCAAGAGGTTAAAGGATCAGATAAAAAAATAAGATCGAATTGATCACATGTAGCATCCAGTAAATAAAGACAAAACATATTCCATAACCACAGTCCTTTCATGACTTTTGTGTTCGCGAAAAATTAACCCGACCACGCCTTGTCATATAAACCAGAAAACATATAATTAAAATCCTCTGTTTTCACAATGAAAAGAAAGTTAACTTATTGTTTGAATGAGTGTGCTTGAAATAGGTTTAAACGAAGGGACGAAATAATATTTAGAGCAATAGAAAGAACAACATCTGTTTATTCTTTGGCATGAGAAATAAAAAGAGATATCAAAGAAGTACATGGGACATTGGGGTTGACTGAATTAAGAAAACAAAATTGATCTAGAATTGAAAGAAATGTTGCGCTTTTTAAACTTCATCAATTCCTTCCTTAGCACTCATATCACCTTCACTTTGTAATTTGCTTTTACCTTTTGGAGTGCATGACATTTGTCGCTCAGTGATATTTACGCCTTGAATAAATGACCTCACCAGAGCACTTAACATAAGTGCGTTTATGCGGTCGTTTATGGCAACGGAGAACGGTAAAATTAAATTTTTCAGTTTAATAAGTTTTTTCTCAAAAGAATCTCTTGGTTTCTCTGTGATCCTTTAACATACTGTATACTACATCCTGCAACATTTTCCTTCACTTATTATAAGCTGTCATCACATGAAACCAGCTGTCAAACGTTATTCAACAAATAACGCTATTTCAGTTTTTGCTTTCCAGTCGTTTGCTTAAGTTTTATTGCCTTTTTAATTTAGATCACGCCTCGCAGGGGAAGAAAACAGCCAGCTTTCATTTTAACTTCATTTTTTCCCCGTTTCCCGCTCCTCAATTACCAGGCCGTTCTCGCGCACACATTCCTCGCTTTTTGTTAGCTGATATTAGTTTTTCACGACTCATTCTGGCTTGGAAACTGACATCCGTCAATCGTCTGGTACAAAATTAGTATGCAAACAAGCGGTCAATTAAAAAATACAAAAATCAGCATCAAGAAACTGAAGCACAAATTTATGAAAAATTTACATCGTAAGCCATATGAATTCTGTCATGTAAATTTGTTAAATTATTACAAGTTCTCCTGGTGACTTATGAAACCATACCATTTTTCTCGCATATAGGAAATCGGCATTGTCCCGGCTGTTTCGCTCCCTTTTATTACAACTTCGTGAAATTTTTCTTCAAAACTCCAACCAGTCTACTGAGCAACAAGCTCAGGCTAATTAAACTTTCGATGGCAACATAATTAAAAATAAATTCTGAATTGAAAAGAAGACTTATGAAGCCATACCATTTTTTATCGCACATAAGAAGTCGGCCTTATATTGTCCTGTACGACTTCGTGAAAATTTTCTTTAACACTTTTTGTAGAGCGCTGTCGTTGAAACTTTTCCAAGAGGTTAAAGGATCAGATAAAAAAATAAGATCGAATTGATCACATGTAGCATCCAGTAAATAAAGACAAAACATATTCCATAACCACAGTCCTTTCATGACTTTTGTGTTCGCGAAAAATTAACCCGACCACGCCTTGTCATATAAACCAGAAAACATATAATTAAAATCCTCTGTTTTCACAATGAAAAGAAAGTTAACTTATTGTTTGAATGAGTGTGCTTGAAATAGGTTTAAACAAAGGGATGAAATAATATTTAGAGCAATAGAAAGAACAACATCTGTTTATTCTTTGGCATGAAAAATAAATATATGTTATTTGCCGGCTGGGAGGTCCGTATGGTGAAAAACTGTGACCGAGGTCTTGAAAATACTGCCCGAGGCCGTAGGCCGAGGGCAGCATTTTCAAGACCGAGGTCACAGTTTTTCACCATACGGACCGACCCTTAGCCGGTAAATAACATATTTATTGTTTTTAAACTTGACGAAATTCTTTCCGAAAGAACCCGAATGATTTATGGCCGTAAATACGGCAAGATCTTCCATAAACTGAACAATTTTTGAGTGAGTAAATGGTAGTTAAAACAGAGGTGATGCAAATTTAAGAGAGATGCCTCAGCGAAACATTTTCATTTCCGTAACGATAAAGGTGATTTAAAAGGCTTCCAAACAAACTTTG
Organism: Pocillopora damicornis; assembly: GCF_964200805.1. NCBI lineage: Eukaryota > Metazoa > Cnidaria > Anthozoa > Scleractinia > Pocilloporidae > Pocillopora > Pocillopora damicornis. The sequence continues at coordinate 22,268,318 of NC_142678.1, forward strand.
AAACATTATTTTTACAAGTATCTGTCACAATCTGACACCTGTCAATTAGAGAGCGCGCAAAAAAAAAAAAAAAAAAAGCGTAGGAACATTTGAAAACCAACAGAACTTAGTTTGGCAAGGACTGTCACGACAATGTTTTCTTCAAAATCAGTTAATGATCTAACGGAAAGTATTATTCACTCTCATCGGCCATTCACTCATGTACGAAGATTTACCTCTGTTCATTAAGTAAACGGCGAGGAAAGTAATTGTGAGTAAATTCAATTTTTTTATTTTGAAGTTGTGAGAGTTTGCTCGTTTGTTTGCTGTAATAGCGTGTTTAACTCTGATCTTTCCTTCACAAAAACTAAATTCGAACGGCACACTCCAACGAGACACAAGGGAATGTAATGCGACCTCTTCTCAAAAAATTCCTTCAATTTCTGTTGTGCAATTTAACGTACAAATGTCCAAATTGAACGGAATTGGAAAGACTCACCAGGAGCGTATATTTGTTGTAGAACTTAAATTAAAACTTCGCTCGCTCTTTCACTATGAACAAATTGCTCGAGAAAATTCAGATATTAGATGAATGAAAGTTCCATCGTTCAGTTTAACTGTAACCAAATACCTCACGTTTCAACTTTCTGGGTACTTTTTGTGAACGATTAAAATTAATTGCAGACGGTTTTTAGGCTGCTTGTCAACCAACGTAATGACACTATTGTTTATACAAATTCATTCTGAAACCAATATTTTTCTGTCAACCAAAGTGATTTGATAGAGAGAAAAGAGAGGATTTATAAGTTATTTATCGGCTTGAGGTAGTGACCGAAGTGTTTGCTTAAAAATACTGCCCAGCCGGAAAACGAGTTATATTTATGAAAAATGACAACGAAAGTTGGGATGTACTCGGCGACTCACGAAAGCGTTACCGTGGCCCGTGGGCAGAGATAGGAAAATACTGACCGGGTAAAGAACCAATCAGATTGCAAGATTCGTTACCGTGCCCTCTAAAAAAACAACAAAAATGAGATATCAAAGAAGTACATGGGACATTAGGGTTTGACTGAATTAAGAAAACAAAATTGATCTAGAATTGAAAGAAATGTTGCGCTTTTTAAACTTCATCAATTCCTTCCTTAGCACTCATATCACCTTCACTTTGTAATTTGCTTTTACCTTTGGGAGTGCATGACATTTGTCGCTCAGTAATATTTACACCTTGAATAAATGACCTCACCAGAGCACTTAACATAAGTGCGTTTATGCGGTCGTTTATGGCAACGGAAAACGGTAAAATTAAATTTTCAGTTTAATAAGTTTTTTCTCAAAAGAATCTCTTGGTTTCTCTGTGATCCTTTAACATACTGTATACTACATCCTGCAACATTTTCCTTCACTTATTATAAGCTGTCATCACATGAAACCAGCTGTCAAACGTTATTCAACAAATAACGCTATTTCAGTTTTTGCTTTCCAGTCGTTTGCTTAAGTTTTATTGCCTTTTTAATTTAGATCACGCCTCGCAGGGGAAGAAAACAGCCAGCTTTCATTTTAACTTCATTTTTTCCCCGTTTCCCGCTCCTCAATTACCAGGCCGTTCTCGCGCACACATTCCTCGCTTTTTGTTAGCTGATATTAGTTTTTCACGACTCATTCTGGCTTGGAAACTGACATCCGTCAATCGTCTGGTACAAAAATAGTATGCAAACAAGCAGTCAATTAAAAAATACAAAAATCAGCATCAAGTAACTGAAGCACAAATTTATGATACGTATTGAAAGCGTACAAAAACCTTTACAGTTTTACGCCGAAAATACTGTAGCAATTAACAAAGATGTTTATAAATAAGGACATGCATGTTATTTTGTGGCAGATTCTTTCCACGAGGTAGTATCGCTTCTTTACAGCTAATTTTTTACGAAACAAAATAAAAAATGCGATAACTAATAAATTCTCAGGGAATTCTCTCCTTTCCTTAAACTGAATGTTGTAATTACCAGCTGTTTACATACACGTCAAGAAAAGAAAATAGACTGAGAAAATGGAACTTTCTAAAACTTTCCTGAGGCCAATGATATTTCTATTTAAAGTAGAATTATCCAAATGAGATCATTCCCAACTCTTTCATCCGAGGTAACTACAGTTGTAGATACTTTTGCTAATCAAAATGAAGGTTCAGGTACATCTGTCGATATTCTTAAATTTCTGGAGAAGCTAACGTATGCAATTTAGAACAATAATAATATCTATGCAAATCATCACTGCGTTCACTTAAAAAAAGAGCGTTCAGAGCTGTTGGCTGAATGTCGGCAATGTGATCGCAACGATAAATGGAACACAGGTAACGAGCTACTTAAATCCAGTTACTGAGGGAAAGAGAATCGAATTCAACTTTGCTTACAGCTTTTATGAAATAACAAAATACAAAATAAGGACAGGAAAAAGTTAATAAGCGAGTAAGAAAGGAGTTTTTACTATGGGAAAAATCATTTGGATCTGTTCCTCATGGAAAACTAGATCCAACTCAGTAAAGGAAGTTAAACTAAAGAAAGTCAGTAAATGAAAGGTATTTGTCAGTAATCAGCTTTGTTTTGTTTATTGAGACTAAAGGTAGCCCCCCGAGAACTACTCAGTGCCAAAGCTTGGTTAAAGAAAGGAAAATTATCCTTTTCTTAAACAACTTCAGGGATACGGTTCATCAAAACCGATATTTATCCTTTTTTACTCTTTCGTCCTTTTGTTCTTCTTTAATAGTCATATCACCTGTACTTTGGTTTTACCGCAGGGACTGAATTTTGTTGCTCAACGATGTTTACATTTTGAATAGATGGCCTCGCCGAGGCACAGAAGGTTAATGAGTGTATGCGATCGTTTAAGTCGGTTAAAGCAACGGAGATATCATCTTTGCTCAAATACAGAAACAAGATTAAAGGAAAAATTTACATCGTAAGCCATATGAATTCTGTCATGTAAATTTGTTAAATTATTACAAGTTCTCCTGGTGACTTATGAAACCATACCATTTTTCTCGCATATAGGAAATCGGCTTTGTCCCGGATGTTTCCTTCCCTTTTATTACAACTTCGTGACAGTTTTCTTTAAAACTCCAACCAGTCTACTGAGCAACAAGCTCAGGCTAATTAAACTTTCGATGGCAACATAATTAAAAATAAATTCTGAATTGAAAAGAAGACTTATGAAGCCATACCATTTTTTATCGCACATAAGAAGTCGGCCTTATATTGTCCTGTACCCTTCCTTCGTGAAAATTTTCTTTAATACTCCAATAAGTTTACTAAGCAACAAGACTAATCAGTAAGTTCGAGGCTAGATTAAACTTTCGATGGCAACATAATTAAAAATAAATTCTGAATTGAAAAGAACATTGTAGATCTTTTCGCTACCAGCTGTCAACCGTTATTCTATATCAGTAAACATCTACGGCTGGGCTATTTCTGGAGCCATTGGAACAATGTTGATAATGATTATATAAAATCATATAGGATGAGCTCCTGCTCATAAACTTGAGAAAATTGTCCCTTTTGCCGACAATATTTGAAAAAGCATATCGATTGCCTAATTTCGGACAACAGCTGATTCCAAGCATATACTTTTCTTAGTTAGAGGTCTCAGGTGAAGACTGTCGATTTTCTAAAATTTTCCTAGGTATGTTCATCAATTAAACATGTAAAAGTTTCATCTATATAAGGTGGATAGGCTGTGTTTTCATCCAGTCGAGTTTAGGTACCCACCGCAAGGCTGTTGGCTGAAGAAAAACCTGATCTCTTGGTATCGAAAAATGTCTGCAAATGTGACAGCAATGGTGAATGGAACACAGTCCATGTCGAGCTGCTTCAACCCCACAGCGAGAAGAATTGGAGGAACCTTCGCCTACTGTCTGCTATTTGTTGTGTCGCTGGCTGCGAATACCTTCATTGGAATAATTGTCTATAGGACGAAAACTATGAGAACACCAATCAACATTTTGATTGTAAACATGGCAATCTCCGATCTGTTGTACCCGATTTTCCTCTTTCCTAAAATTTTTGTAGAGTTAAACACGGCCGGCAACTGGCTGGTTGGCGGTCCCCTTGGCCATGCGGCGTGTAAACTGAGTTCCTTCGTTTCAGATTTCTCAACTCTAGTGTCAATTCAGAGCCTGTTGTTGATCGCAGTGGATCGATTTGTAGCTGTAGTATTTCCTCTCCGTTCCCCACTGATCAGTTCAAAGAAGTGCCGGTACTTCATTCTCGTCATTTGGATCGTCGCCATGGCAGTCCATTGCCCATATTTGATCGCCCTTAAAGTTCTTGAGTATTCAGAAGGGCTAGTTTGTTCGATGCAGTGGAATGACACATTTGGAGAGTCCCTATCGTTGAAAACCTACATACTGGGAATGATCGTTGTTATCATATATGTCCCTTTGGTTTTGATTGCCATACTTTATTTTGTCATTTCCTTAAAAATTAAATCGCAGAAGATGCCAGGGAAGCAATCAGCTAACGCAAGAGAACGGCGTTTGAAGAAAGAAAGAAATGTTCTTAAAATGTCCGTTGCCATTGTCCTGGTGTTCGCCGTATGCTTCCTGCCATTCAGCATCTACGCCTTGCTGTTCTTTTATTCATCAAACATGGCTATGAGGTCATCTTGTGGTATGGAATACTTTAAAACTATTGCCTTTCTTCTGGCGCACTCGTACTGTGCTGTAAATCCTTGCATCTGTTTTATCTTCAGTGGTAATTATCGTCAAGGTCTCAAGAATCTCTTCGGTTGTTTTCCTACAGGCGAAGCTGCTTAGTTATCGTTTTCTCCCCAGCCTTCTGCATGCTGTTTGGATTTATTTATTTGATGTGGCTGAACATGCCCGCCGTTTCTTTATCCCTATTTATAGAGAATTTGAGCAGAGAAATTTTTGAGACGCGGGCAGCAACAGGAGAAAGAATAAAACTAAATCTGGCGCGAATTGACACTAATTCATCGACCGTAAGGAATAAGAACTTTTAACTTGCGGCTGCCGTCGGCGTCTGCCTTCGATGCTTAAGCTCTCTAATAACTACACTTATGAAGTAGTTGGTGCAGCGAAACCCATCCATCAACTGATTTACTGTTTGGTGACAACAAACTTTCCATATTTTACAACTCTGGCCATCTCTTTCTGACTTGTTGAAACTGTTCGTAATCCCTTTTAGAAGAGCCTCGCTATATTGCTTCTAAAATTTTTAACTTGGCACCCGAAAAAAGACAGCCCGTATGTATTTTCAACTGGTCAGGCAAAGTGACAATAGACGTTGTTGAGATAATGTGGGATCTCCTTAAGACACACGCCAGTGGCAACGCGTAATAAATTAAAGAAAAACTTTAGAGCTGAAGTTAATCAGAAAGGGAATACTGTAAACGTTGTAGCGGCAACGTGTAATAAATCAAAGAAGCAGCTTTAGAGTTGGAGTTAATCAGAAAGGGAAAACTATAAACGTTGTAGCGGCAACGTGTAATAAATTAAAGAAGAAGCTTTAGAGTTGGAGTTAATCAGAAAGGGAATACTGTAAACGTTGTAGCGGCAGCGCGTAATTGATAAAAGAAGAAGCTTCCGTGAGCACAATTCTTGGTACCTTCCGCCCAGTTTGCTCATGCAAGCTAGTTTCCTTCAAACGCCCCAATAGTTGTTTGAACTGTGGTTTCAGGATTTCCGGTTTTAATGTTTATATAACAATCATTTTAAATATTTTAGACTCAGCCTGTAAAATGAAAGATTTTTTTCGATCAATAAGCTGCCATAATTAGATGAGAAAAATAAAGTCTGATTTAAATCCAAGATGAAATAAATAAGATCAAAAAAAGCTATGCGGAATGGTTTTTCTCTCATAAGCTAAATTGTTATTACGGTTATTCCTCTCAAGTCCCATATTTATTGGATTGACGCCTCACCTCGATTATGGGCCCTCCCATCTACTTCTGCTTCACCCTCCCCACCCCCCTGCTTGCAAAAAAAAAATCGTGGTGTATAGGAGAAGGCTCTTCAGAAGGCGATGGTTAACGGTTAAAATGTCGGCCATTTTACGGCTAGCAGTTAACTTTCTTTCTTTGTGATTGCTAAGAAAATTTTTACTGTTAATTTTTTTTGCGACTAAAGGTTAAAATTTGCCAATTTTTCCGCCTAACGGCTAAACTGTTAGGCCGTTTTATGCCTAACGGTTAACCCGATCGAGAGCCTCTAAGAGGAGTACATGCACGACGTCGATTTAACCACGAACTTAAATGAGAATTCATTGTCGGCCGAAAACTGCAATCCCTTCCTGATAGATAATGCTGATGTTTTGAAATTGACTTTCATTACTGAGAGTTTTGCTAGAACGCAGCTTTTGAAAGGCTAACCCCAAACACTTAAAGTAAAGAGTGCTTCATCATGCTTCATGAGTGATAATCACTCAGTGGTTTTATTTTTTCTTAAAAGTGTCCCGTGGACTGGTAACGAATTAGCAGGTGATAACGTAGAAAACTGTCATACTTTCTTCTAGATTTCTCCTACTTTCCGGCTCCACCATAGTTGCCGACGTGTCTTCACAGTTTTCTACGTCACATGTAATATGATCGTTTTGGCCGCGCGCTTAATGGCGGTACTTTTTGGCCACCTAATCGTACTTTCAATGCACATAAAATTGGCCAAGAAGAACTCTCTAGGCGCTAAGGTCGATTATTTCTAACTTTAAAAACAGCTATTAACCAGAAAATGCAAAAAAAATTTCTCGTCACAGGCACTTTAAGACATGATCCATGACAACAAACCCAAACAATTTAAAAATTCAAACATCCCTTTTATAATTTCTTTTTTCACCTGCCGAAATGAGTTAAAGAATTCTAGGTAATTAGAGTTAAGTGCCCATGACACGAAATTTTTTTAGCGTAAATATTTAGCTTATTATGTGTAAAAACCAATTCCCATAAAAGAAAAATTTAAAAAAACTTAAAACTCGGTTTTTTCGGGCCCTAAAGCGCTTTTATTTTGTCTTAAAAGTGTCCCGTAGACTGGTAACGAATTAGCGGGTGATAACGTAGAAAACTGTGAAACTTTCTTCTAGATTTGTCCTACTTCCGGCTCCACCATAGTTGCCGACGGCAATTTTAAAAACAGCTATTAACTGGAAAATGCAAACAAAATTTCGTGATCTATGACAACAAACCCAAATAAAGACCTAAAATAATTGGTTTCAGTGTGAATCATCAAAATGAAATATTCAAATTTTCACATCACTTCCACAGCAAGCGGTAATACATATAGAGGTGTTTGTGACTTCCATAAGATAATACTTGACTTTAACAGTGACTGAAGAACGCGTCTACGAAATGTCCACGAACTTGAGCGCAACAATTAATGCAACTCTGCCGTCGAACTGCTATAATCCCACAGCATTGAGGATTGGGCACACAATTGCTTACTGCGTAATATTTATTATTTCTGTGGTTGGAAATTCCTTTATTGGAATAATTGTTTACAAGACAAAAACCATGCGAAAACCCATCAACTATCTAATTGTGAACATGGCTATGTCAGACCTACTGTTCCCGATATTCTTGATCCCGAAAACTGTAGTAGAGATACATGACGATGATTGGCCCATTAGAGGCCATCTTGGCGAGGTTTTGTGTAAGCTCGCTCCTTTTTCAGCCGATCTCTCCTCTGCTGTGTCAATCCAGAGCCTTGTGCTCATAGCAGTGGATCGATTTGTAGCTGTGGTATTTCCCCTCTGTTCCCCGCTCTTCAGTTCAAAATTGTACCGCTTCTTTATTCTCGCCACGTGGATCATCGCCATGGTTACATTCATCCCGTATCTGGTCGCGTTCAAGCTGGTCGAATATGATCATGAGTACAAGTGTGTGCGGCAATGGATGCGTGTTTTTGACGATTCCTCGTCGGTGACAAAATACTTTATGGCACTTTTTAATGCATTTTTTTTATATTCCCTTCGTTCTGATGTTTATTCTATATCTTGCGATTTTTTTGAAACTGAAGTCCCAGAGAGGACCAGGCGAACACTCAATGAACGCTCAAATTCAGCGCTTGAGAAGGGAGAGAAATGTGCTGAAGCTTTCCATTGCTATTGTGTTAGGGTTCGCTGTATGCTGGATTCCATTCAGTATTTTTGCATTAGTACGTATGTTTGCAGATGAAAACAATGCTACAATGTCCTGTGGATTCAAACAGTTATTAGAGCAAGTTGCTCTGTTACTGAGTCGAACAAATAGCGCTATGAACCCCTGCATCTGTTTTATTTTCAGTGGAAATTATCGCCAAGGTCTTAAGAATCTCCTCGGCTGCTGAGTGAGTTGCCAGGGCTAATAAAGATGCAATGTAACATCGTGGCAGCCGCTTTGGAATATAATAAGAATTGTTTGTAAACTGAACTGAAACTAAATTAAATACATCATTATGAAAAGTAAAGAACATCCACACTTAAGGGTTTAGAAACAAATCTGTCGCCGTAAAAACATTTTTTCCTAGGGGTGAACCGTTGATATGCATTAAGGAATTCTGTCAACGTTGCATTAGAAACAACTATGAATAAAATATATTAATCAAGTAGTATCTGATAAAATCTTACAGTCATGTGCATTAGAAAGGGTTTTAATTCCTGTCGGATATAGAATATCATCTTCATTTGGATTATATTATAAATACTATACAGAACACAGGGAGAAACTTATCATTTTATCAATCACTTTATCGTAGATATGACCATATCAGATGTATTAATCCAAATTTTCTAGATTCCGAACGCTCAATCACCAACTTTGTTTCGTGAGGAAACATTTACTGTGCATCATATATTGCTTACTTCTAGTAAGAATACAATGTGAGAAAGTTTTTAATTTGGCCTCGTTTGTTCAATCAGGTGCTCATACTGGTAAAACATTAGCAAACACTTACATGGAGATTCAAAAATAGGACGCGATATGCTGGCGACATCCTGACGCAATTATTAAATAGTTGATTCTCTCAATCGTATATTGTGGGTGGAAAAATATCTGAAAGAGGAAAGCTACTGACAACAGAATATAAATGTTTGTATTCTCTTGCTACTGATTAAATAATTCTGTTCAAATAGAGTCCGAATAGTAACATTCAGTAAATAAAGTTTCCTTGTCTTCCCTCCCCCTCAATTTATTCATGAATCTCGCCTGTCGAAGGCTTACAGTCAGCAAAGACAGGCGAGGAGGCGGGCGCATAAAAGATGGCACGCAGAGGTTTCCTTGGACGTAGTTTCGTTTTATATTTCCTAATTGAAATAAGAGAAAGGGCTGCCAATGACTCACTTATTTAGTACAAAATTGTCGAGAAATCATGACTAGTTAATGAGATGAAAGAGATCACGGATTCTTGTACACTTTACCCCCCTACAATTCTGATTAAGATTTCATATATAATATAAACATATTCAAATTAAATAAAGACAGACGAAATCATATGAACATGTTCAAATAAAGACAGACCGAATTTAATGACTTCTTACTACAGGCTTCAGATAACACCCAGTTTTCATGAAGCATAATGGGGGACGAATTTTAAAAATGTCTTTTTCCTTTACACTTTGGCCGTCAGAATCGAGAAAATGTCAGATCTGTGAAATTAAGTCATCTGTGTCGGAAATTCGCTCTCGTGTAATTGTATGAAAATTTCCCAAATGCTTCTGATGGAAAAAGTAACATTATCTATTCATCAGACAAAACAGTGATATGGTCTTGTGGATTTTAATATTTCACGGAGATTGTCCAATTTTTGATGTACTCATACTGTGCTGTAAACCTCTGCATTTGTTTTATTTCCATTGGACATTACCGTCAGGGTCTTAAAAATCCCTTCATTTGCTTCTCCATAGCGCTAAGGGCTAATCAGGTTGCGCCGCCGTAGCTAAGCCTCGCACTATAAAATGCTCATCAGTCGCAATCAAGGATAAATTTCGTACTGACCGTTTTAATCAGAACTTAAGGAAAGTCAAGTTTACAGTAAAAAAATATTTTTTTAGTAAAATTTCTTAGTTGAATAAAGGCCTATTTACACGGTACGACTTTGTCGCATGGGACAAGCTTACGACAGGCCTACGACAAGAATTGTATCGTGTAAATCAAACCTACCACTCGCGTACGACTGTCGTGCACGTCACGAAAAATGTCGTAGGATTTTAAAACATGTTTTAAAACGCTGCGACAATCGTAGCCCAAATTGATAGAAAATGACGTATTTTGTGACAAATTTCTACTGAGTAGGGGAGGAAGGTGAAATTTTCTTGCGTCAAAATGGCGGAGGAAGTCGCCTCCGGAAAGTCGAAGACTGCTTCCAAAGCGAAAAATACATTCTCAGATGAGGAAACAGAGAATATGATATCACTGTGGAGCGAAGAAGAGGTTCTTTTCCTTCTCTTGCAAATTATTGAAACAATGACCGCGGCCGAAACGAGTGGAATAGCACGCGATTTTGGCATGTCGTAGGTGAAAATGTCGTGCGCGTGTAAATTGTCCTAAGTCATGTCGTAGGCCTGTCGTAAGCTTGTCGCATGCGACAAAGTCGTACCGTGTAAATAGGCCTTAACAAAGGTGAACTTTGTCGATTGTCAGTTTGATGTTTTTAAAAACTATGATGATAAAGACGTTCATTGGTCCCTCTTGAAACTGATCGCTCATTTGCATTCAGCGGCATGTCAAAAAATCAGAAGAAGATAAGAAGCCAGGTATAAAAGCTTAATTTTTTATAACGGAAAATCTTGTTAACCTCAAGAAACTTTATGGGAGTTTTGGTGACGAAAATAAATTAACAAGTTAGTGAAATTAACTCCCCGAAAAGATGTACAAGACATAAAGCAAGAAGCGTATTCCTGTCTGAATGGACTTCAATATAAACTAACTAATTCAAGCAAAATTACGCTGCTTTGTCTGTTCATGCAGTTCTTATTTTAAAAGTTGGGTTCAGAGCCAAAGATTGGTTAAAATAAGGGAAATTATCGTTTGCCTAAAACAACCTCAGGGATACGGTTCATCGAAACCGATATTTATTCTATTTTCACTCTTTCGTCTTTTTTTTCTTCTTTGATAGTCATTCACCTGTACTTTGGTTTTACCGCGGAGACTGAAATTTGCCGCTCGGCGATGTTTACATTTTGACTAGATGGACTCGCCGAGGCACATATGGTTGATGAGCTTATGCAGTCGTTTAAGTCAACTATTTATCTCCATTTGCTATTATGCTTTTTAAATCGAAATAAAGAAAATGCAAAATTTTACAGAGCGGCTTTACGATACAGATGGCCGGAATACTTTGATCAAAAAGCTGTCACCGTTAAAAGCATTTCGAAATTCGTTAAATAGAAAGTGACTTATTAATTGAGCTAACAGTTTGAAATTCCCAAAAAGGAATGTTTACACGAAAAGTAGTCTCGCAATATGCAAAGGTGTTTGAAGATAAAGACCGCTTAATTAAGTTATTATGACAGAGATAATTTACCGTAAGGTTGTTTTGTAGCTATTGTTTTTGTAGTTAAATAGGGCGAATGATAGGTTTATTATTATCTAAAAAGTCATTTCAAAACAGTCACAACATGAATCAAGAAGAACATGGAACTTCAATTTCTAAGATTGATCTTTTCCAGCACTAGTCATCTCAGTTAGCGCTAAACTTAAATCATCCGCTCAGCTGAAGGGAAGTTTCGTGAACAAAGCGCCATCAAGCACAAGCTTATCGGATTCAAATTGCTAACTCGGGTTGAGCCCTGTGCATAAAAATTATGTGTCAATACCGACATATTTCATCGGCAGGTCTTTCAAAAGACAGTTATTAAGTGGCGTTTTCAATGCAAACATCCATAGGGGGTCTTTTTCCATTGACGTGCTCAGTTCACAAACTTCTTACAACCAAATGACCACTGAGAAAAATAAAAATTACTGAAACCATCAATTCGTACCACGAAAGATCTTAATATGTGAACTGGAATCGGGAAACTACTATACATGTTTTATTTCAAAACGTGATACGTTTTAACCTTAAACAATCCTAACGGCAAGAACATGTAGTCTAACAAATGAATTTATATTTTTAGTTGGGGTTTTGCGAAGTCTACAAATGGGTAGATATGTTTACCGTCACCTACAGCGCCACATCTCAACTTCAGCATAACGTATGAGAGCGGTGTCGAATTCTAAATTTTCCGTTGGGGTTTCCGTTCCCAGTGGACGCAAATTTTTGGTCATTTCACGTTGATGTTTTGCAGAGGACGGCTAAAATAATGTAGGAAATTTTAAAACACACGTGCTGAGCTATTTGTTTTACCCATTAGATCCTTCGTTTGTTCCGTTCTCGTCTGGGCCGTCTGAGTATGATCATATTTCTGAGTTCGTAAAAATAAAGCCAGATCAGATGAGAAAGTACAGAGAAGTGGTTCATTAACTTGATTCACATCTATGACCATCTATGGCTTAAAAATGAATTTTTAATTTACACGCTCAGAGATTCGGAGTGTCTTCCTCAGGTTGCACTTCTCTTGTGGGTTCTTACACTCTATTTAAATAAATGTTTGCTTCACTCAATTTATGGAAAAAAGTCTGATTATTAACATATAAATTATAATAGCCATTAGCTGGACGGAAATAATCCAAAGTTGTCTGGCAGGTATTAAAGCTGAAAGTAGACTGAAAAACGTTGTATAGTCGCCTTTTGCAATACCATTTGCCGTTAACGTCACACTTAAACTTTTCTATTCTAGAAAAACTTCTTTCTCATGCACGATGATTCTGAGACAAGCTGTCAACTGTCATTCACCATCACTAAATTATTCTATTTCGGTAGTCGCCATTCTATCATGTGCTTTATTCATGTTTGCCTTTAGATTCAGATCACGCATTGCGTTCAGCTACCTTCCTTAAAAATGACTTGTGTTTCGTCTTTTATATGTAAATAAATTTCTCTAAAATTGTTGTTTTCACTTCTTGTCTTCCAAGTCTATCTGTAATCATACTCGTGATCAACAAATCGGACTCCCACTTCGCAGTCGTTTGATTTAGTCGATCCCTCGTATGATTACAGACCGAATTAGACTTCACTCGGTTTTATTACCATCACTAATCTGTTTCGCTTTCTATGGAAATTATCATCAAGGCTTTAAGAGTCTCTTTAGCTGATTTCTTTCTGGTTGACCTAGATGCTTTTTAAACCGAAAGAGAGAAAATGCTAAATATTTTATGGAGCGGCTTTACACGATATAAATGGCCGGAATACGTCGATTGAAAAGCTGTCACCGTTACAAGAATTTCGAAAGTCTTTGAGCAGAACTTATTGATTAAGCTGACATTTGGACAGCTGGCAGTTCTTTCTGGTTGACCCATATGCTATGTTATAGTTTGAGCCCCCGAGCTGTTGCATGTTCGCTCACTAGCTTACGATGTTTCTGGTGCAGGTACACAATATGTCAGCTTTACTGCTGATATATAACAGAAATGGGCTAATTAATACGACTTTGAAGTGAAACTCCTTCTTTGAATAGTCACGAACGAAGTTTAAAGATTGGGATACAACTCAATCGACCCCGCTAAAAAATATATATATAAAATATCTTGTCTACTGGTATTCTGGCACTTATTAATTCAAAATGACCGGTTAAGGAAGTTGAAATAAACCAGGATCTTCAAACTCCTTAGAAAAAGTCACTTCAGACCGCACGACTTCGTGTCTATACCTACCTGGCAGCTCAGAGGATTTTTAAGAAAATTTTTATGACGGCTAAAACCGTTATTTAGAATAATTATGGCTTAATGATCGTTTGATATATATAATTATTGTTTTTTTAGAGGGCACGGTAACGAATCTTGCAATCTGATTGGTTCTTTACCCGGTCAGTATTTTCCTATCTCTGCCCACGGGCCACGGTAACGCTTTCGTGAGTCGCCGAGTACATCCCAACTTTCGTTGTCATTTTTCATAAATATACCTCGTTTTCCGGCTGGGCAGTATTTTTAAGCCAACACGTCGGTCACTACCTCAAGCCGATAAATAACTTATGAATCCTCTCTTTTCTCTCTATCAAATCACTTTGGTTGACAGAAAAATATTGCTTTCAGAATGAATTTGTATAAACAATAGTGTCATTACGTTGGTTGACAAGCGGCCTAAAAACCTTCTGCAATTAATTTTAATCGTTCACAAAAAGTACCCAGAAAGTTGGAACGTGAGGTATTTGGTTACAGTTAAACTGAACGATGGAACTTTCATTCATTTAATATCTGAATTTTCTCGAGCAATTTGTTCATAGTGAAAGAGCGAGCGAAGTTTTAATTTAAGTTCTACAACAAATATACGCTCCTGGTGAGTCTTTCCAATTCCGTTCAATTTGGACATTTGTGAATTAAATTGCACAACAGAAATTGAAGGAATTTTTTGAGAAAAGGCCGCATTACATTCCCTTGTGTCTCGTTGGAGTGTGCCGTTCGAATTTAGTTTTTGTGAAGGAAAGATCAGAGTTAAACACGCCATTACAGCAAACAAACGAGCAAACTCTCACAACTTCAAAATAAAAAGATTGAATTTACTCACAATTAATTTCCTCGCCGTTTACTTAATGAACAGAGGTAAATCTTCGTACATGAATGAATCGTCGATGAGAGTGAATAATACTTTCCGTTAGATCATTAACTGATTTTGAAGAAAACATTGTCGTGACAGTCCTTGCCAAACTAGTTCTGTTGGTTTTCAAATGTTCCTACGCTTTTTTTTTCTTGCGCACTCTCTAATTGACAGGTGTCAGTTTGTGACAGATACTTGTAAAAATAATGTTTCAAAGTTTGTTTGGAAGCCTTTTAAATCACCTTTATCTTTACGGAAATGAAAATGTTTCGCTGAGGCGTCTCTCTTAAATTTGCATCACCTCTATTTTAACTACCATTTACCCACTCAAAAATTGTTAAGTTTATGGAAGATCTTGCCGTATTTACGGCCATAAATCATTCGGGTTCTTTCGGAAAGAATTTCGTCAAGTTTAAAAACAATAAATATGTTATTTACCGGCTAAGGGTCGGTCCGTATGGTGAAAAACTGTGACCTCGGTCTTGAAAATGCTGCCCTCGGCCTACGGCCTCGGGCAGTATTTTCAAGACCTCGGTCACAGTTTTTCACCATACGGACCTCCCAGCCGGCAAATAACATATATTTCTAGGTACATATTTTGTAAACACTTTTTGTAGAGCGCTGTCGTTGAAATTTTTCCAAGAGGTTAAAGGATCAGATAAAAAAATAAGATCGAATTGATCACATGTAGCATCCAGTAAATAAAGACAAAACATATTACATAACCACAGCCCTTTCATGACTTTTGGGTTCGCGAAAAATTAACCCGACCACGCCTTGTTATATATACCAGAAAACATATAATTAAAATCCTCTTTTTTCACAATGAAAAGAAAGTTAACTTATTGTTTGAATGAGTGTGCTTGAAATGGTTTTTAAACGAAGGGATGAAATTATATTTAGAGCAATAGAAAGAACAACATCTGTTTATTCTTTGGCATGAGAAATAAAAAGAGATATCAAAGAAGTACATGGGACATTAGGGTTTGACTAAATTAAGAAAACAAAATTGATCTAGAATTGAAAGAAATGTTGCGCTATTTAAACTTCATCAATTCCTTCCTTAGCACTCATATCACCTCCACTTTGTAATTTGCTTTTACCTTTGGGAGTGCATGACATTTGTCGCTCAGTAATATTTACACCTTGAATAAATGACCTCACCAGAGCACTTAACATAAGTGCGTTTATGCGGTCGTTTATGGCAACGGAAAACGGTAAAATTAAATTTTTCAGTTTAATAAGTTTTTTCTCAAAAGAATCTCTTGGTTTCTCTGGGATCCTTTAACATACTGTATACTACATCCTGCAACATTTTCCTTCACTTATTATAAGCTGTCATCACATGAAACCAGCTGTCAAACGTTATTCAACAAATAACGCTATTTCAGTTTTTGCTTTCCAGTCGTTTGCTTAAGTTTTATTGCCTTTTTTAATTTAGATCACGCCTCGCAGGGGAAGCTTTCAGCCAGCTTTCATTTCAACTTCATTTTTTCCCCGTTTCCCGCTCCTCAATTACCAGGCCGTTCTCGCACACACATTCCTCGCTTTTTGTTAGCTGATATTAGTTTTTCACGACTCATTCTGGCTTGGAAACTGACATCCGTCAATCGTCTGGTACAAATATAGTATGCAAACAAGCGGTCAATTAAAAAATACAAAAATCAGCATCAAGTAACTGAAGCACAAATTTATGATACGTATTGAAAGCGTACAAAAACCTTTTTTTTACGCCGAAAATACTGTAGCAATTAACAAAGATGTTTATAAATAAGGACATGCATGTTATTTTGTGGCAGATTCTTTCCACGAGGTAGTATCGCTTCTTTACAGCTAATTTTTTACGAAACAAAATAAAAAATGCGATAACTAATAAATTCTCAGGGAATTCTCTCCTTTCCTTAAACTGAATGTTGTAATTACCAGCTGTTTACATACACGTCAAGAGAAGAAAATAGACTGAGAAAATGGAACTTTCTAAAACTTTCCTGAGGCCAATGATATTTCTATTTAAAGTAGAATTATCCAAATGAGATCATTCCCAACTCTTTCATCTCAGGTAACTACAGTTGTAGATACTTTTGCTAATCAAAATGAAGGTTCAGGTACATCTGTCGATATTCTTAAATTTCTGGAGAAGCTAACGTATGCAATTTAGAACAATAATAATATCTATGCAAATGATCACTGCGTTCACTTAAAAAAAGAGCGTTCAGAGCTGTTGGCTGAATGTCGGCAAATGTGACCGCAACGATGAATGGAACACAGGTAACGAGCTACTAAAATCCAGTTACTGAGGGAAAGAGAATCGAATTCAACTTTGCTTACAGCTTTTATAAAATAAAGACAGGGAAAAAGTTAATAAGCGAGTAAGGAGAGGAGTTTTTACTATGGGAAAAATCATTTGGATCTGTTCCTCATGGAAAACTAGATTCAACTCAGTAAAAGAAGTTGGACTAAAAAAAGTAAATGAAAGGTATTTGTCAGTAATCAGCTTTGTTTTGTTTATTGAGACTAAAGGTAGCCCCCCGAGAACTACTCAGTGCCAAAGCTTGGTTAAAGAAAGGAAAATTATCCTTTTCTTAAAACAACTTCAGGGATACGATTCATCGAAACCGATATTTATCCTTTTTTACTCTTTTGTCCTTTTGTTCTTCTTTGATAGTCATATCACCTGTACTTTGGTTTTACCGCGGGGACTGAATTTTGTTGCTCAACGATGTTTACATTTTGAATAGATGGCCTCGCCGAGGCACAGAAGGTTAATGAGTGTATGCGATCGTTTAAGTCGGTTAAAGCAAAGGAGATATCATCTTTGCTCGAATACAGAAACAAGATTAAAGGAAAAATTTACATCGTAAGCCATATGAATTCTGTCATGTAAATTTGTTAAATTATTACAAGTTCTCCTGGTGACTTATGAAACCATACCATTTTTCTCGCATATAGGAAATCGGCTTTGTCCCGGTGTTTCCTTCCCTTTTATTACAACTTCCTGAAAGTTTTCTTTAAAACTCCAACCAGTCTACTGAGCAACAAGCTCAGGCTAATTAAACTTTCGATGGCAACATAATTAAAAATGAATTCTGAATTGAAAAGAAGACTTATGAAGCCATACCATTTTTTATCGCACATAAGAAGTCGGCCTTATATTGTCCTGTACCCTTCCTTTTTGTTACAACTTCGTGAAAATTTTCTTTAATACTCCAACAAGTTTACTAAGCAACAAGACTAATCAGTAAGTTCGAGGCTAGATTAAACTTTCGATGGCAACATAATTAAAAATAAATTCTGAATTGAAAAGAAGATTGTAGATCTTTTCGCTACCAGCTGTCAACCGTTATTCTATATCAGTAAACATCTGTGGCTGGGCTATTTCTGGAGCCATTGGAACAATATTGATAATGATTTTAAAAACTCATATAAGATGGGCTCCTGCTTATAAACTTGAGAAAATTGTCCCTTTTGCCGACAATATTTAAAAAAGCATATCGTTTGCTTAATTTCGGACAACAGCTGATTCCAACCATACTTTTCTTAGTTAGAGGTCTCAGGTGAAGACTGTCGATTTTCTAGAATTTTCCTAGGTATGTTCATGAATTAAACATGTGAAAGTTTCATCTATATAAGATGGATAGGCTGTGTTTTCATGCAGTCGAGTTTAGGTACCCACCGCAAGGCTGTTGGCTGAAGAAAAACCTGATCTCTTGGTATCGAAAAATGTCTGCAAACGTGACAGCAATGGTGAATGGAACACAGTCCATGTCGAGCTGCTTCAACCCCACAGCGAGAAGAATTGGTCAAACCTTCGCCTACTGTCTGCTATTTGTTGTGTCGCTGGCTGCGAATACCTTCATTGGATTAATTGTCTATAGGACGAAAATTATGAGAACACCAATCAACATTTTGATAGTAAACATGGCACTCTCCGATCTGTTGTACCCGATTTTCTTCTTTCCTAAAATTTTGGTAGAGTTAAACACGGCCGGCCACTGGCTGGTTGGCGGTCCCCTTGGCCATGCGGCGTGTAAACTGAGTTCCTTCGCTGCAGATGTCTCAACTCTAGTGTCAATTCAGAGCCTGTTGTTGATCGCAGTGGATCGATTTGGGGCTGTAGTATTTCCTCTCCGTTCCCCACTGATCAGTTCAAAGCAGTGCCGGTACTTCATTCTCGTCATTTGGATCATCGCCATGGCAGTCCATTGTCCATATTTGATCGCCTTTAAAGTTGTCGAGTATCCAGAAGGGCTGTTTTGTCGGTGGCAGTGGAATGACACATTTGGAGAGTCCCTATCGCTGCAAACCTACATGCTGGGATTGATCGTTGTTACCATCTATGTCCCTTTGGTTTCTATTTCCATACTTTATTTTGTCATTTCCTTAAGAATTAAATCGCAGAAGATGCCAGGGAAGCAATCAACTAACGCAAGAGAACAGCGTTTGAAGAAAGAAAGAAATGTTCTTAAAATGTCCGTTGCCATTGTCTTGGTGTTTTCCGTATGCTGGTTGCCATTCAGCATCTATTTGTTGCTGTCCCTTTATCCATCAAACATAGCCATATGGTCATCTTGTGGCAGGCAATACTTTAGAACTATTGCCTTTCTTCTGGCGCGCTCGTACTGTGCTGTAAATCCTTGCATCTGTTTTATCTTCAGTGGTAATTATCGTCAAGGTCTCAAGAATCTCTTCGGTTGTTTTCCTACAGGCGAAGCTGCTTAGTTATCGTTTCCTCCCCAGCCTTCTGCATGCTGTTTGGATTTATCCGCGCATTGATGTGGCTGAACATGCCCGCCGTTTCTTTATCCCTATTTATAGAGAATTTGAGCAGAGAAATTTTTAAGACGCGGGCAGCAACAGGAGAAAGAATAAAACTAAATCTGGCGCGATTTGATACTAATTCATCGACCGTAAGGAATAAGAACTTTTAACTTGCGGCTGCCGTCCGCGTCTGCCGTCGATGCTCAAGCTCTCTAATAACTACACTTATGAGGTAGTTGGTGCAGCGAAACCCATCCATCAACTGATTTACTGTTTGGTGACAGCAAACTTTCCACATTTTACAACTCTGGCCATCTCTTTCTGACTTGTTGAAACTGTTCGTAATCCCTTTTAGAAGAGCCTCGCTATATTGCTTCTGAAATTTTTGACTTGGCACCCGAAAAAAAACAGCCCGTACGTATTTTCAACTGGTCAGGCAAAGTGACAATAGACGTTGTTGAGATAATGTGGGATCTCCTTAAGACACACGCCAGCGGCAACGCGTAATAAATTAAAGAAAAACTTTAGAGCTGAAGTTAATCAGAAAGGGAATACTGTAAACGTTGTAGCGGTAACGTGTAATAAATTAAAGAAGAAGCTTTAGAGTTGGAGTTAATCAGTAAGGGAATACTGTAAACGTTGTAGCGGCAACGCGTAATTGATTAAAGAAGAAGCTTCCGTGAGCACAATTCTTGGTACCTTCCGTCCAGTTTGCTCATGCAAGCTAGTTTCCTTCAAACGCCCCAACAATTGGCGTTTTTGCGACTAAAGGTTAAAATTTGCCAATTTTTCCGCCTAACGGCTAAACTTTTAGGCCGTTTTATGCCTAACAGTGAACCCGATCGAGAGCCTCTAAGAGGAGTATAACTTATTCAATATTTCCTTACAATCTCGAAATTCATTGCCTATGGTACATGTTTGCGTATTGTTATTATTTATCATTTTGTGGCGAAATAAACTTAATACTTGCTGAATATGAAGAAAATCATAAAAGCGTCCTCTTCGAATAAGCGGTTACTCTGAAAGTCTAAAAATGTATTAAGCGCCCAGGGCGTTTACTCGAAACAATACGGCGATCCTCGTTTTACGCACATGCACGACGTCGATTTAACCACGAACTTAAATGAGAATTCATTGTCGGCGGAAAACTGCAATCCCTTCCTGATAGATTATGCTGATGTTCTGAAATTGACTTTCATTACTGAGAGTTTTGCTAGAACGCAGCTTTTGACAGGCTAACCCCAAACACTTAAAGTAAAGAGTGCTTCATCATGCTTCATGAGTGATAATCACTCGGTGGTTTTATTTTTTCTTAAAAGTGTCCCGTGGACTGGTAACGAATTAGCAGGTGATAACGTAGAAAACTGTCATACTTTCCTCTAGATTTCTCCTACTTTCCGGCTCCACCATAGTTGCCGACGTGTCTTCACAGTTTTCTACGTCACAGCTATGTAATATGATCGTTTTGGCCGCGGAAAGCACTATATAACATCGTCCTAAACCAGATGAGCCCACGACATATCAGCGGCATCTTGTATGAGTATCCGCATTTTACAATGTGACTTCCGCTTTTTCTTGTTAAAGCGTATTTTACAGTGTACTCATGGAATAGGAAGTGCGTTTGAGCCAGTTTCTGGCAGATTTGAACAGAAAAGCGGGTCTTTTGTCGGAGTGTAATGACATTTTCATCGATGGCGCTGTTAACGAAATGTTCGGCTGGTTCGTAAGTTGTCGACCTGGTTTCGGTCGATCTGATTAATTGACAACACCCCTAGGGCAATACATATCATCGTCCCAAACCAGATGAGCCCATGACACGTCAGCGGAATCGTAGCGAGAGTCTTCTATTTTTCTGCTCGTTTCCGGCGAATCAAGAGACCGTGACCTGTGTGACTGACGATAAAGCGTCGTATTCTTCAATATTTTATTGCGAAAGTATTCTTCCCATAACTTGTACAAACTAATTTCTGTCTAGGTCACATATTTAAGAAAAAATCTAGCCTGTTATAAAGGCGTTAAAAGGAGGATCGACACTTAAATATGACCGGCCTAATAGTTTCGGTTGATGTTATCCTCTGACCTCGCTATCATCGACCAAAAGCAGATTCAGGTCAAATCATCATTTGCATAACTTTGCACTGTAAAATCTTTCGATTGGAACAAACATACAGTTCTTTTCTGTTTGTAATAAATTATCTTTACGTTTTATTTGACCATGATCTCTTGGTTTTTGTTCAACATCTTATTTGCTACTAATAAATATATTTGCCAAGGGGTGGTCCAGTTAATATTTAACACTCATGCATTTATGTTTTGCGGCTCGCGGGTAAATATTGGCGGGAAATCTAAATGTTTGGTAGAAGAACAAACATGGCTGATAACAGTACACCTTGGGCTTCAAGATGGACCGTACAGTTTGACCCTTATTACGGGTATGTTAACGATGAAAGCAGCGCTGACGAACTCATAAAACAGTACGAGATAGCTACGACGACACGCTTCACTGTATTTAAACAAACAGGAGGATTTTCAAATTGCAGTAGGCTGGGTAAGTAAGCTCACATGTAAAGATTTACAAAATAAACCATACTGACAGTAAAGTAAAGTGAAGTATAACTTTATTTAGACACTATAGGTATTTAAAGCCAGGGGCGTGTGAGATCGTGTTATTAACATGAAATATAGATAAATCAAAATAAAAAAAGGGATTTAACTTTTTTCCAATAATTATTGATATCTTAAGAATACATGTACACATCATTATTCTTCGGTTTACCCTGGTCAGTTAGACTTTCAAAATTAACATGTAATTAAAATTCAACTTAATTTCAAGTGTCAATTTACTGTGAGCCTGCAGCAAGAGTTGACAAGAAATGCTTAATTAATTAAGATCAAGCTTAAAGTGTCAAAACCCTACTCAGTGCTATTGACACACAGCTGCCAGCATCCCCATCCATTACACCAATCCTTGGGCTACATCTGGGTGGGGCAAGCTTGATTTTCAGGCCCTCCATTTTAAGCACCCATGTGTACATATGTACGTATGTGTTTGTGTACATGTATTGTATTGCTAACTTAGCTTGGTTCCTCTTCTCACATAAAAGAAAATGCAGATAAAAATGCTAAGAACCACCGTTTACAATGGGCTGACTCACAGGAGATGACAGGATGCAGACTAAGTTTTGATGGCATCCCATTCCAAATTGTGGGGGTCAAAGTTTTAGAATGCCAAAATGGGCCAGACAGAAATAAGGCACTCAAAAGGAAGGAGGCTCAAAAGAGACTACAAAAAGATGTAAGCATGCATAATAATTAACTAAATAAGAATGTAAACAAGATGATATTATTACTTAAGGACTCCCAAAGAGGATATCATATGTAGGGCATTACATAGTTATTGATTTACCTTCACCTATTTGCTCTTAAGCTAACAAGGTGGTAAGTCCCAACTGATTTTTCTAAGCAAGTTGGTGAGCACTCACCTCTCCCTCAGGGCTAATAGCAGGCATTAATGTTTTCTTTTTTACCACTTGCAAGTAAAAGGACATATCACATTTTATTTGTTAAAATAAGCAAAGTCGCAAAAAAGGACCACTGTGACTGCAGTTTACAAGGTAGGAATCAAGTACTATTTTAAAGGATACTTTTCATTACTTCTAAGTTTATTGATAACTTGACTATTCCCATATGACTGCTCTATCTAACAATCCAATAACTCTATTTGGTTTCAGAAGGAGAATGATGATCACTGCTATAACAACACCAAACAGCGCTTTATAGTACAGGATACGAAGAAATGTGACTGTCCAGCAAAGATCCACCTAAGGAAAATAATCAAGTATCCTGAAAATAAGGTCAGTTTATTTTAATTATTGAATAAGGGTTCAGGGAGCACTACCATTAACATGAATGATCACTAGCCTAATAAAGGGTGCTTAATCCTAATGGGCCTTGTGTTACATGTAGGTGAAGTGGACATATGATAAGACAACCTGGACATTTCGTTGTGCAGAATTGAAACAAATTTACCTGTAATGGAAACAGAGTGAATATTTTAGAAACCAATTTTTCAAATATTATTTTAATTAAAACATTGTATCGTTAGATTTCAGAGAACACAAAGAGTAGAAGGGAGACAATGTCAAAATTTCTGAGAACATCCCTAGAGTCAGAAAAGAAGCAAACAATAGCTACAGAGGAGCGTATTTACATATTACTTCCTAAACCTACGGATCACTTATTTCACCCCATGGGGAGGGTAAGTACTTGGCCATCAATTAAATTTTTTTTGGAACCAGGAAACTGAAGTTTGGTGGGGAATTGAAGGTGACTTAACTTCACACAGATCATCAGTCTACTGTAGACTGTGCTGCTTCCACTGTCATGTCGAATATATATAAAGAATGAATAAAGATTATACATCACAACAAAAGACCAATAAAATGTACTACATGTAGAGCTTCTTTTTAATTATAACATTCTGTAACTGTTACTGAAAAGCCCTGCCAGAGGACTGCCGATAGTAATGTTGGTATAATTTGCATTAATATTCATTCAAAATATTTCCCTGTTTCTGAAAGGTTAAAACCACTCACATATTTCATCATAACCAGCTGCTGTTGACCAAATTTGGAAAAAATTTTCTCATATTGAACCAATGACATCAAAAGCAGCCGGCTCCAGGTTATTGAACCGTTGACCAAGAAAACCTGGGGATGAGGTTGTGTAATTTTTTAAATGAATAAATAATAAAGCAATTATTCTTTCTTTCTTGTTGTGTAACCAGACTGCTGGGCTACTTCAGCCTATTGATGAGAGACTGGTTAAAAAAATTCATGAGCTTGTTGGAAGTGGTGTTAATTGTGTTTCTGAAATGCAACGGCACCTGCATCATTATGTAAAGAAGGAACTTTTCACAGGCCAACAGCCTCCAGATCTAACCAACAGACGGTTCTTCCCAACAACCATGGATGTCAGGAACCACATGTATTGTGCCACAGTGGTGTGCAGACATTCACAAATTGATCAAGAAAACCTTGACTTAAAAATCAAGAAGTGGAAAGAAGAAAGCCCAGATGATAATTTCTTTTTCAGGCCTTACTACCTTACAAGTGATAGTGAGTCCTATCAACAACCACAGTCACTGAAGGAAGAAGACAGCACTGATGTAATTAAAATAAGTATAGGTGATCCATTTTAAACAAGACAACATGGCTGTGTGATTCTGAGATACCCCAGGTGGAAATCTTATTAAGATCTTGGAAGATCTTGTAAGATCTTGGAAGATCTTGTAAGAATCTTATAAGATGGCAATTAAGATGAAGATCTTACTAAGATCTTATTAAGAATTAATAATCTTAATAAGATCTTGCCAAATTTCTTGAACAAATCTTAACCAGGTTTGAGCATTGTAAGATCTTAAAAGATCTTATTAAGTTTATACAAGAATCTTGTAAGAATCTTGACAAAATTTAACAACACATGGGGATTAAGATCTTGGAAGGTTCTTAACAAGATCTTATTAAGTTTATTTAAGAATCTTGTAAGAATCCTCACAAAATTTTACAAGAAATGGGGGTTAAGATCTTGAAAGGTTCTCAACAAGATCTTATTAAGTTTATTTAAGAATCTTTTAAGAATCCTAAAAAAAATTTTACAACACATGGGCATTAAGATCTTGAAAGTTCTTAACAACATCATATAAAGTTCACTTAAGAATCTCAGTTGTAAGAATCCTAATCTTTAAGAAAAGGAAGATCTTACAAGCTTCTTGACAAGATCTTGGTAAGTTTGTTAAGAATCTTAATAATTAAGTAAGATTTGTAAATGTAACATCATAAAGATTCTAGACAGGATTTCATCTAAAGTTCATCTAAGAGTTTTGTAAGAATCAAAATTTTAAGATCAGTAGGAATTTAAATGTTCTTGACAAGATTTTATCAAGTTCATTCCAGTACATTCTTGAGTAACTTGAAATGCTTATCCTGTTCTGTTCATAAGAGAGCATGGGAATGCATAAGGCTTGAAACCTCTCACACATGATGTGAAAAATCCCATGTCCAAAAGGGGATCAAATAACGTCAAGTAAGCTTCCATGGTATGGTGTGCAAATTTCAGACCCGAGAACACAATACACATGCAGCTGCTTTCTAACGAGGTAATTGTTCCACTGGAATTATGGTATCAACAGATTAAATTTGGACAGACTTTTCAGATTACATTTGATGATTGATTATGAAATATACTGAACAGCTAGTTTAAATAATCACTAATCATGTTCATAGGGAGTGTCTAGAAAGGGATTAAACCTTCCCATCTTTGCCTTGAACATTAAGACACCCATAGATAATGTCACCACATTCCACAAGCAAGAGACTTTCGCTGATATGGTTCAGAAAAAAAACATGGCAGTATGCAGACAGATGGCAGAATGAAAAGATGTATTTAAAAAAAATTTATAGCTAGCTACTTGTAAAAATATTTTTCAAGAAAGTTGCACGAAATTTGTACTTTCACCAAGGCATTCCACGCCACAGCGCATACGCAGAATTGCAAATTGTACACTTGATCGTTGTTGTTAACCGTTTTTGCATCATATCGTTTCGGACAAAGTTCGACAGAAATTCTACTTTGGTCGAGTGTTATCTGCCTGGTTGAGAAATTTAACTGTGCCTTACAGCCCTAAAGAAGAAGAATGATTTTGAGAATTAGGATTTTACCGACCAAATTCTTTACAATATAACTAACAAATAAACATCGAAAATTTGCAGACCGGTCAGATGGCAGAAATTAAAAGTATTTTTAAAAAGTTTATAGGTAGTTACTTACAAAATACTTGCGAGAGTTGCGTGACATTTTGTACTTTCACTAAGGCTCTCCCCAGTCTCCCGCTACGGCCGGCGCAAAATTACAAATTGTTCACTCGACCGTTGTTGTCAACCGTTCACGCGCCATTTCGTTTCGGCAAAGTTCTACAGAAATTTTACTTTGGTTGAGTGTTATCTACCTCGTTGCGAAATTTAATTGTGTCTAAAGCCCTGGCGAAGAATAATGATCTCGAGAATTAGGATTTTACAAGCCAAGTTCTTTGCAAAATCACTAATGTTACTGTCGCTTAAAATACAGAAAATGACGCAGTCGGCAAGTAACATGAGTTTACAGCACACCAGAGAAGATAAATCGCGTTTTGCTTTTCTTGTGAAAGAACACTACGATTACACATTCAAGGTTGCGATATCCTTGTTTTATTCTGTCACGTGAAGTGGCCTCAGGTGAATAGTTTACACATCTAAGCACATAGAAAGCACACGTATGATTGTGCACGACACTCGCTTCATAACTCAAGGAACACATTGGTCTTGGTAGTTTAAGTATCTTGAGAAGATTTCCAAAAAAGCAACATGTGCACGACTGCAACTGAAGCAAATGAAGGCAAATCATCCCGAAGGTAAGTGCTACTGACTTTTATTCATTAAGTTCACGTTATCAACATTACACATCTGCTGGAAGGTGATGCGATAGACTTATTTCTCGCACTTTTTAGATTCTTTTAGCATGGACGAAAAAAGTGACGATAAGTTTATGTAATTGCAAGGCCACGGTATTTTTATATAAGGCAAATCATAAAATCTCGTCAGGGTTCGATTTCGTCAGGAAGCGTTTTTGTTTAGAATTGCGTGGAAACTGACACGAGATGTAACGCTATCATCATCAAAACCCCGTAACGGCGGCTGCTAACCTTACTGCACTTGTAGCAATTCTCTCAAGTCAGTTTTAAAAGAGAGATTGTTCCGGATTTAAGTGTTGTAGGCAGAATCATCGTAGCTTCCAGTCGTCTCGCATGGAAATGGTTCACAATAAACAATTAATTTGTCTTCGGCTTTACTAATAACCACTAGAAGTTAAGCTAAAAGGGTGCAATAACAACGCGAAATCGATTATGGAATTACTTTATTCCCAAATAATGAATTATAAATTGCCACGTTCTACTTAAAAGTTTCCACTGATGATGATGATGATGAAAGCCAAACTTGGTTCGATTATCACGACCATGTCCACAGTGATGGGAATCTTCCCAAAGCAAACAAAAATTACCAAAAAATGGGAAGTTCTTCTGATGATGTAAGAACTCTAAATATTCAATGTTGGTGCATGATAGTTCATTTCCCCCCCCCCTCCTTCAAGACTTCATTGACTTAGATGGCTTAAGGAAGAATTTTGGCACTGTTATCCTGTCAATTTTTACTCTAACACATTCTATACCTGTATTAATTCCATGCAACATTTTTTGTATTTTGTTTGGTTCTGTTTAGTTTTTATTTGTTTTGTTTTGTGAATGTGTGTGTATTTTTTTCTGGTTTTCATTTAATGCTGAGTCATGATTCCTTGCTTCCCTTTCTCACAATTTTCTTTGTTCTAAAGGTTAATGAAACTTAATTCAGTGGAGGGATTGCTCAACAAATGTAAACATTTTTTCAATTCATATTCACAGGAGAACTGGAGAAATAGGATCACCTGTAAAAATGATTTTATCCTGAATAAAGTAGACTTTGAGTCCCATCTTAATGCTACAAGCACAGAATGGGATAGAAGGGTGGCAACTCCTGATTGTAAAAAGGTAATTTTTCATTTATCAACTTTTTGTGGGAATTTGGAATAGCTGTTTCAGCAGTGCAAAGCGTAAACAAAGTTTGTTGGATTGGAGTTGGGCAGTGCAAATTGCCAAGATTCATAACTGGGAACCTGTGCATAAAAATTTTGCTCTTAAAGATGATAAGTTCTTGTTAAAGATAGTCACTACCTCCTTTCCTTTGCGTACAGATGAGGCATGATGGTGATCAAGGAGAACCATTGAGAGGCTCCTCCCCTCTACCTTACTAAGTACTCCTCACAATGAAACCAAGCTCCTATTACTCCTCTCTGGCAGGGATTTTAAAAAATACGCTCTCAAGGTTTTAGTATATTTTGTACCTGTATACAAATTACTATTTTCTTTTTTTCTTTTTTTCTTCACACAGGAGCCATAAATCAGAAATTTGGTGATGCCCAAATGAATAAGAGGTGGTCTCAAATAAGGCTCTACTTGAATAAAAAAAATTGCTTGGATTCCAAGAGAAAAGTTCACAATGTAGAGGGCAATGTTGAATGAACTAAAGCTTGGTTGATATTTGTACAAAATTGAAATATTTGCAAATTTGCTTGTCAAGTAGCTGTCAAATTGACTAAAATGCCAACTGAGATGAGTGTTGTGAGCTTTAATTCTTTGAACACGTTTGCTGCAATACAAAATTTTTTTGTTTTTTTTTGTTTTCATGCTTAAATTATTCTAAAAGAAGAAAAACCATTGCAGTTTGAATCAAACGAAGAACAATTTAAAACTGGGACATGCCTTTAGTTATTATGGCTTATTTGTGTAAGGATAACTATGGTAGTTCAAATCAAACTGTCAAATGACTCCAACAATTAAAACAATTGTTTTTTTTAAATTTTTAAAACACACCAAAGGGAAGAACAAGAACTCTTCTTGTACAGTTGTCATTTAAATCGTGCATGTTTACCAGTTAACGTTTCTTATCAAGATATTTTTTAGTAATTAATTTCACAGTGTTGAGAATTTGCAATAAATTTTGCTTAATGTTGGATGAAGAAATTCTTTCTTAGTTGTGATCTCCATTCCTCAATCATCCAGTTACTGAATATTGCATAAACCATCAGTTACCTACTATGGTCTGAAAAAAATATGATACTTAAGAATTTTTACAGATTCTGCAAAAATTCTTGTAAGTTGTTTGAAAATCTCACAAGTTCTTGTAAGTTCTTTTAGAGATCATTAAGACATTGTTGAGAATCTTAACAAGTTCTTTTGAAAACTTGTGAAGGTACTTAATTAAGATTCCTGTCACAGGAATCCTACCAGATCTTGTAAGATTCTTGTAAGTTTCTTACTAAGATACTTATCAAGATTCTTAGTTAAGAATCTTATAGAATCTGGTAAGATCTTGTCACAAGATTCTTACAAGAATCTTGTAAGATCTTACAAGATCTGGTAAGATCTTGTCACAAGATTCTTACAAGAATCTTGTAAGATCTTACAAGATCAGGTAAGATCTTGTCACAAGATTCTTACAAGAATCTTGTAAGATCTTACAAGATCAGGTAAGATCTTGTCACAAGATTCTTACAAGATCTTGTAAGATCTTACAAGAATCTTGTAAGATTCTTACAAGAATCTTGTAAGATCTTACAAGAATCTTGTAAGATCTTACAAGAATCTTGTAAGATCTTACAAGATCTTGTAAGAATCTTGTGACAAGATCTTACAAGATCTTGTAAGGTCTTACAAGATTCTTAATTAAGAATCTTAATAAGAATCTTAGTAAGAAACTTACAAGAATCTTAGTAAGATCTTAATAAGATTTCCACCTGGGACATGCTGGTCAGATCCTCCTAAAACAAAAATTCCCTCTTGTAGATGGTCTAAGGGACCCTGTTATTGTGGGTGCATTAGTCACTCCAGCCATTAGTGAGTTTGTACAGATCATAAACACTGGCTCACACTGGGTTTGCCTGAGCACAATAGCTACTAGTCCTGGAACTGTCAAGGTGTATGACAGCTTATATCAAAATGTAAGCGCGGTTGCCATTGATCATTCATGTCACATGCTATTGTATACTGGTTCTACAGTCACTTTTTGTAATGAAAGAGTACAAAAGCAAACAAATTCAAATGACTGTGGCTTGTTTGCACTGGCATTTGCTACAGATTTATGCCATGGCCTAGACCCCACAGCACAGTCATATGACTAAGACAAAATGCGCAAACACTACATCAACTGCCTGGACTTGCATGATATGGTTCCTTTCCCAAGAACATCAAGACGGGTACCATATCATGCAATCACCAAAAGAAAAGCAGTGACAATCTAAAAGTCTATATGTGGCTATGGTCTGAATGATTTGTAATTCAAAATTATGAATGAATTCAAAATTATGAAAACTATGAATTTCTCCGTCAGTTTTCTGCCTAACTCAGTTTTCTGCGTAACTTATTTTTCCTTGTTCTTGAGTTTGTGGTGCTTTAATATCATGATGAAAATTGCCTGTAAGAATTTCATGGATGATACTTATAGACCCACATTTAATCCATAGGTTATATTCTACAAGTTCAAATTGAAATACTTAACATTTAGGAGGAAGCTCAAGCTGAATATTCGAATGTTGACCGTCGGTGTATTGTCATCACACAATCATCTTAAAATTGTGAAATATGTACATCAATTTATTTAATACAAGTTTGAAGGCTTATCATGTGATAAACTTCTGATTAAGTACCTCTTCAGAAATTTCTGTACATATAAGTTTAGCACAAATGCAATTAAAATTAATACTTATCTTTCTCGAGTATTTTGATGTCATTGTTCTTCTGCTCACTTGGCAGCTATGAGGCTTAGGTCGATGGTGTGTAGGATTTTCAAAAGGTGTTGCCAATCAATCAGATCGACCGAAACCAGGTTGACAACTTACGAACCGGCCAAACATTTCGTTAACAGCGCCATCAAAGTATCATTACAGTCCAACAAAGGACCTGTTTTTCTGTTCAAATCTGGCAGAAACTGGCTCGGACGCACTACGTGAACTTCCTAACACTCGAGTACACTGTGAGTACGCGTCAACAAGAAAAAGCGGAAGTCACATTGTAAACTACGGATACTCATACAAGATGCCGCTGATATGTCGTGGGCTCATCTGGTTTAGGACGATGTTATATAGTGCTTTCCTTTGGCCGCGCGCTTAGTGGCGGTACTTTTTGGCCGCCAAATCGTACTTTCAATGCACATAAAATTGGTCAAGGAGAACTCTCTAGGCGCTAAGGTCGATTATTTCTAACTTTAAAAACAGCTATTAACCGGAAAATACAAAAAAAAATTTCGCGTCACAGGCACTTTAAGACATGATCCATGACAACAAACCCAAACAATTTAAAAATTCAAACATCCCTTTTACAATTTCTTTTTTCACCTGCCGAAATGAGTTAAAGAATTCTAAGTAATTAGAGTTAAAGTGCCCATGACACGAAATTTTTTTGGCGTAAATATTTAGCTTATTATGTGTACAAACCAATTCCCATAAAAGAAAAATTTCAAAAAACTTAAAACTCGGTTTTTTCGGGCCCTAAAGCGCTTTTATTCTGTCTTAAAAGTGTCCCGTGGACTGGTAACGAATTAGCGGGTGATAACATAGAAAACTGTGAAACTTTCTTCTAGATTTGTCCTACTTCCGGCTCCACCATAGTTGCCGACGGCAATTTTAAAAACAGCTATTAACTGGAAAATTGAGTCAAAATTTCGTGATCTATGACAACAAACCCAAATAAAGACCTAAAATAATAGGTTTCAGTGTGAATCATCAAAATAAAATATTCAAATTTTCACATCACTTCCACAGCAAGCGGTAATACATATAGAGGTGTTTGTGACTTCCATAAGATAATACTTGACTTTAACGGTGACTGAAGAACGCGTCTTCGAAATGTCCACGAACTTGAGCGCAACAATGAATGCAACTCAGCCGTCGAACTGCTATAATCCCACAGCATTGAGGATTGGGCACACAATTGCTTACTGCGTAATATTTATTATTTCTGCGGTTGGAAATTCCTTTATTGGAATAATTGTTTACAAGACAAAAACCATGCGAAAACCCATCAACTGTCTAATTGTGAACATGGCTATGTCAGACCTACTGTTCCCGATATTCTTGATCCCGAAAACTGTAGTAGAGATACATGACGATGATTGGCCCATTAGAGGCCATCTTGGCGAGGTTTTGTGTAAGCTCACTCCTTTTTCAGCCGATCTCTCCTCTGCTGTGTCAATTCAGAGCCTTGTGCTGATAGCAGTGGATCGATTTGTAGCTGTGGTATTTCCCCTCCGTTCTCCGCTCTTCAGTTCAAAATTGTATCGCTTCGTTATTCTCGCCACGTGGATCATTGCCATGGCTACATTCATCCCGTATCTGGTCGCGTTCAAGCTGGTCGAATATGATCATGAGTACAAGTGTGTGCGACAATGGATGCGTGTTTTTGACGATTCCTCGTCAGTGACAAAATACTTTATGGCACTTTTTATTGCATTTTTTTATATTCCCTTCGTTCTGATGTTTATTCTATATCTTGCCATTTTTTTGAAACTGAAGTCCAAGAGAGGACAAGGCGAACACTCAATGAACGCTCAAATTCAGCGCTTGAGAAGGGAGAGAAATGCGCTGAAGCTTTCCATTGCTATTGTGATCACAGGTACCGAACTGCTTAAATCCAGTTACTGAGGGAAAGAGAATCGGATTCAACTTTGCTAACAGCTTTTATAAAATAAAAAATAGATAAACAAAGACAGGAAAAAAGTTAATAAGCGAGTAAGGAAAGAAGTTTTTACTGTGGGAAAAATCTTTTGGATCTGTTCCTCATGCAGAACTAAATCCAACTCAGTAATGTATTACCGTCTTTATTTTGTATTTTGTTATTTTCTTCCCCTGCGAGGCGTGATCTGAATTAAAAAGGCAATAAAATTAAGCAAATGACTGGAAAGCAAATACTGAAATAGCGTTATTTGTTGAATAACGTTTGACAGCTGGTTCCGTGTGATAACAGCCTATAATTAGTGAAGGAAAATGTTCCAA
The DNA here is from genome assembly GCF_964200805.1 of Pocillopora damicornis. Taxonomy (NCBI): domain Eukaryota; kingdom Metazoa; phylum Cnidaria; class Anthozoa; order Scleractinia; family Pocilloporidae; genus Pocillopora; species Pocillopora damicornis. Next base: position 22,301,334 of record NC_142678.1, read on the forward strand.
GATGTAGTGCACAGTATTTTAAAGGATTATAGAGAAACCAAGAGTTTCTTTTGAGAAAAACCCAGTAGACTGAACAATTTAATTTTAATGTTTTCTGTTGCCATTAACGACCGCATAAACGCACTTATGTTAAGTGCTCTGGTGAGGTCATTTATTCAAGGTGTAAATATTACTGAGCGGCAAATGTCATGCAGACCCCGAGGTAAAAGCAAATTACAAAGTGGCCGGTGATATGAGTGCTAAGGAGGGAATTGATGAAGTTTAAATAGCGCAACATTTCTTTCAATTCTCGATCAATTTTGTTTTCTTAATTCAGTCAAACCCTAATGTCCCATATACTTCTTTGATATCTCTTTTTATTTCTGACGCCAAAGAATAAACAGATGTAATTTTTTCTATTGCTCTCAATATATTTTCATCCCTTCGTTTAAAAACCATTTCAAGCACACTCATTCAAACAATCTGTTAACTTGCTTTTAATTGTGAAAGAAGAGGATTTTAATTATATGTTTTCGGGTATAACAAGGCGCGGACGGGTTAAGTTTTCGCGAACACAATGGTCATGAAACAGCTGTGGTTACGTACTTTTTTTGTCTTAATTAAGTGGAGGCTACATGCGATCGATTCGATCTTATTTTTTATCTGATACTTTAACCTCTTGGGAAAATTTCAACGACAGCAGTCTACAAAAACATGTTTACAAACATATAACTAGAACTATGTGTATCACACGATCATTAAGCCATAATTATTCTAAATAACGGTTTAAGCTGTCATGTAAATTTCCCTAAAAGTCGTGCGGTCTGAAGTGACTTTTTTGGGAAAAAATTAATAAGCGAGTAAGGAAGGAGTTTTTACCATGGGGAAAAATCTTTTGGATCTGTTTCTCGTGGAAACCAGATCCAACTCAGTAAAAGAAGTTGGGCTAAAGATAGTAAATGAAAGCTATTTGTGAGTAATCAGCTTTGTTTTGTTTATAGAGACTATAGTTAGCCCCCGAGACCTGCTCAGAGCCAAAGATTGGTTAAAGAAAGAGAAATTATCCTTTTCTTAAAACCTATTCAGGGATACGGTTCATCGAACCGATATTTATTTTTTTTTGCTCTTACGTCCTTTTTTTCTTCTTTGATAGTCATATCACCTGTACTTTGGTTTCACGGCGGGGAATGAATTTTGTTGCTCAGCGATGGTTTCATTTTGAATAGATGGCTTAGCCGAAGCACGGAAGGTTAATGAGCGTATGCGGTCGATTTAAGGCAACGGAGATATTATTTTTCCTCTAATCCTCCAAAATATCTTAAGTAAAATTAAAAAATAATACTAATCTTGTTCACGGTTGTGTGAATATTTTTCGTTTCAAAGTACAAAAAGGGGTTTAGAATCGAATCTGTTGCCGTAAAAACATTTTTTTTCCTTGGGGTGAACCGTTGATATGCATTAAGGAATCCTGTCAACGTTGCATTAGAAACAACTATGAATAACACATATTAATCAAGGAGTATCTGATAAAATCTTACAGTCATGTGCATTAGAAAGGGTTTTAATTCCTGTCGGATATAGAATATCATCTTCATTTGGATTATATTATAAATACTCTACAGAACACAGGGAGAAACTTATCATTTTATCAATCACTTTATCTTAGATATGACCATATCAGATGTATTAATCCAAATTTTCTAGATTTTCTATGTTTCGTGAGGAAACATTTACTGTGCATCATATATTGCTTACTTCTGGTAAGAATACAATGTGAGAAAGTTTTTAATTTTGCCTCGTTTGTTCAAACAGGTGCTCATACTGGTAAAACATTAGCAAACACTTACATAGAGATTCAAAAATAGGACGCGATATGCTGGCGACATCCTGACGCAATTATCAAATATTTGATTCTCTCAATCGTATATTGTGGGTGGAAAAATATCTGAAAGAGGAAAGCTACTGACAACAGAGTATAAAATGTTTGTATTCCCTTGCTACTGATTAAACAATTCTGTTAAAATAGATTCCGCTTGTTGACGTCTGTCAGATCTCTTTTCTTTATTTCGATTAGTAACATTCAATGTATCAAGTTTCCTTGTCTTCCCTCCCCCTCAATTTATTCATGAATCTCGCCTGTCGGAGGTTTACAGTCAGCAAAGACAGGCGCGGAGGCAGGCGCATAAAAGATGGCACCTAGAGGTTTCCTCGGACGTAGTTTCAATAAAGTTTCACTTTGTATAACTTAATTGAAATGAAAGAAAGGGCTGCCAATGTTCCATGACTCACTTATTTAGTACAAGATTGTCGAGCAATCATAATTAGTTAATGATATGAAAGAGATCACGGATTCTTTTACACTTTAACCCCCCCCCCCCCCCCGCCTATAATTCTGATTAAGATTTCATACATGACAGTGATATAAACATATTCAAATTAAATAAAGACAGACGAAAAGATATGAACATAATGATTGTAGATATATGAAAATCATATATGTGCACTGCGGTGAAGAAAAGAATTTAAGAGATCCTCGCAGCTATGAACGCTACTGAACTAGTAGTTGAAATAAGACCGGAAGAAAAATTTTCAGGCCCGTGCGGGATTTGAACCCATGACCTCTGTGATGTGATGGTTTATTTAGATCCAATGTAATAACCAGTTCTCAGTTGGCTTGTTAGCGCAGTTAGTAGAGCGCTGCACCGATATCGCAGAGGTCATGGGTTCCAATCCTATACGGGCCTGAATTTTTTTCAGGTCTTATTTCAACTACTAGTTCAGTAGCGTTCATAGCTGCGAGGATTTCTTGTATTCGTAGATATGAACATGTTCAAATAAAGACAGACGAAACTTAATTGCTTCTTGTTACAGGCTTCAGATGACACCCAGAGTTTTCATAGAGCATAATGGGAGACGAATTTTAAAAATTTCTTTTTCCTTTACACTTTGGCCTTCAGAATCGAGAAAATGTCAGATCTGTGAAATAAAGTCATCTGTGTCAGAAATTCGCTCTCGTGTAATTGTATGAAAATTTCCCAAATGATTCTGGTGGAAAAAGAAATTTAAAAAGATAAAATAGAATGAATGCCGATATTGACTTGAATTAATAGCTTTCGTCTTTTAATCTTTTCTTTTTTTTTTGAAAATTGAAAGTTCGATGCGATGTTCAAATAAAGAGAGACAAAACTTAATGGCTTTTTTTATTATAGGCTCCAGCTGGTACCCGGGTTTCATTTTCAAAGTATAATGAGGGGTGACTTAAAATTTCTCTTCCCTTCAAACTTTCGTATGTAAGGATCCAACAAAGGCAGAAACGCCTGAAACATCAGATTTTGTGAAATTATATCATGATTTAGAAATTCGCTCCCTTGTTATTGTATGACAATTTTCCTACGCCTCTAGTGAGACAAAAAGATAAAGATGAGAAAGAGTGCCGATGTTGACTTGAATTACTTTTCCGTCGTTTAAAGTAAACGTTTTAAAATTCAAATTTTTTAATCATGTTCAAATAAAGAGATGAGAGACAAAAGTTAACCGCTTCTTATTACAGGCTTCAGGTGGCACCCAGGTTTTCATAGAGCATAATAGAGGACGACTTAAATTTGAAATTTCTTTCAGTTCCTTCACACTTTGGCTACGTCAGAATCAATTTCTCTGAAATTAGCATTCTTGTGATTGCATAAAGCTTTTCCCAATGCCCTTGAAAAAAAAAAGATATAAAAAAGGCGATCAAAATAATTCCCATTAATAATCCTTTTTAATCTCGATAACATGTTCAAATAAAGAGATCTGAAACTTGACCGCTTCTTGCTACATGCTTTAATGGGTGGTTCCCCTGTTTTCATCTTCAAAGGCCGACTAAAAATTTCGCTCCCCTTCGATTTTCAAAGTTGGTCAGTCAATGCAGTTTATCTGCACTACATGTGCATCTGAGACTAAACAATCGGTCTTCGATTCACTTGCCCGCCGTCGCTGGAATACAACACTTTCAGAAGTATTGACATCATTATTAAAGACAAGAGAGCCTCGCGTCAGATTCTTGAAACCTTGCCGGTAATTAACGCTAAAAATGAAACAAATGCAAGGGTTTATAGCACAGTTTGAATGAGCCAAAAGAAAGGCAATGGCGGTAAAGTATTCGAAGCCACAGGATGCATTTTCGGGTCTGAAATGCGTCGGTAGTAACCAGTAAATCGTGTAGGGAAACCAGCACAGCGCAAACCCAAACACGATAGCTACGGACATCTTTAATACATTTCGCTCCCTTCTCGCTCGTTGGCGCTCAATGTTGATTGATCGCTCGCCTGGTTTCTTCTGGAGCTTGAGCCTTAGGTAAATAATTATATAAAGTATTGCAATCAATACGAATGGAACATAAAACGACACAGTGAAAACCGTTACGTTATAAAGTTTTAACGATGAGCTATCGCCAAAAGCTTCAATCCACTTTCGCTCACACACCAAGCCAACCGGATACTCAACAAGTTTCATTGTCAAGAGATATGGAAACGAAACGGCCATTGCAACGATCCAAGTTACGAGGATGAGGAACGGGCACAGCCTTGAACTGATGAGAGGAGAGCGGAGGGGAAATACTACAGCTACAAAACGGTCCATTGCAATTAGAACCAGGCTCTCGGTAGACACAGAAACAGAAACGTGAGGCAAGAACATTACCAGCTTACACAATACCACGCCAACAGGACCACTGATCAGCCACGAGTCCTCAGTGTATAACGATGTTAAATACGGCGTTATAAGAAAAATCGGCAAAAGAATATCGGATATGGCCATATTGACAATGAAAAAGTTGATGGATTTCCTCAAAGTTTTCGTCTTGTAAAAAATAATTGCAATCAATAAATTTGCACTCACTGAAACTACAGAGATCAGGCTGTAAGTAACAGCGTATCCGATTCTTCTTGCTGTAGGATCGAAGCACGATGTTGTCTGCGTTCCATTTGTGGTTTTGTTGAAGTTCGTCGACATTCTTAGAGATTAGCTTTAAACTCAATAGTAAAGTTTGTCAACCGCAATGGCACTTCGTATTTATGACTAAGGGACGTGTCGGATGAATCCTACGCCTTGACGTGACATACCATTAATAAAAACATATTACAATCAAAAAAGTAAACGTGTGTATGGTAAGCAACAATCGCGGAGAACTGGGAAAAGCGTAGAAGTTGGGGTCACAAGTGGTAACACCTTTACATGCGCCTTGCATGAATCTTCCCTTCATGCATTACGTTTTACGCTGCTTTCATTGCCCAATAAAATTTGTTTAGATTAGATTGATAACAAGACACGTTTCCCTCATCTTAATGGAATAAAGTTTATTTCTTGCTTTATCATTCTCGATCCAAAACGAAGGTTTTAAATATATATTAAGTTTGAAGTTAATTTGTTTTGGGTTTTGTTATTCATTGACCATGTGATCAATTATGGTCACGATTCCGCAGAAAGGAGACAAAACGAAATTAAGCTTTTGAAATAAATAATCTTTCTTAATTCTGTGAAGCAAAATTGTGGCATTTTTATAACGAACGCTGTCGTGTTCGAAACTCCCGCATCAGTAATAGAGGGATTAAAATAATTTTAAGCTTTCATTGAAATAAATTACTATTTATATCAAAAGGAGTTTCTGTGCTTCACTTCGTGTTGTTCGAATTTGGTAAAAGTGAATTTTTTAAATTAATATGAATAATAGGGAATCTGTATGACTGCCCAGGGCCGCGTTATTCGAAACCCAATCAACACTTGTCCTGGGTCGACTGCATACGAAACTAATGCGTTGCCATGGTAAAACGGTTGCCATGGAAGTTAACCCTTAATTCGCTGTGATTGCTCGCTTGAGAGATAACGCCATAACTCGCGTCATTCTGTTGCTTTCAAAAAGAAGAATAGAGGCTGCTATCTTAGGTGAATTATTTCCTAAACTACACCGCAAACTTTGAGACGAATCTTGTGCTCCTTAGTTTCTCTACACTAAGGGATTGCTCCATGTCGAAAGCGTATTATCAAGGATAGCAAATCGAACAGAACGTTGTTGAGAGTACTATTGCGCATGCGACTTGTAACTTTTCGATTCTCTGTGAATAATTTTAGTAAAGAATATGTCAGTCCACTTCGTCTACATTTTGTGGTCCTGCAAACGAAAAAAAAAGGGGAAAAAATATTTAAACTCACAAACACGTACGTGTATTAAAGGCACTCATTGTTTGTCCATCTTAGCAGATTTAGCCTGAATGAATCAAGTACGTCATTTATCATCAGTCATAACTCCCACCATCCACAGCTATCCTTGGCCTCTTAGGTTCATTATTACCTCTCCTATGTTTTTCTATCTTGCCGAACTAATACTTTGCATAAAGAGAGGGAGGGCGTGGATTAGAGAAATCTCCAGACCTCCGAATTAAGCACTTCCATGCTTTATCAATGAGCCACAGAAACCTCTGTGGTGATAAGGGCCGTCACAAAGTTTATATGTGACACGCGTCATGCATACTGCAAAAAGCGTCATTTTGGTAAACAGACAAGTAAAAGAATGACTTATACTATCGAAACGCAGCTCTTTGACACAACCTCAGTTACTACCCAGCCCCACCCCCTCCCCCATTCATGACAGTTAAAGAATATTTCTTCAAGGCCTCACCATCACAGAAGGATAAAGATTCTTTTGTAACTCCACACCAAACTGAGCCTCCCACGGTTCCTTGATCACTTTGACTAGGGAGGAGAGGGTGGTGATTGTTTCTGTCTTCAAAATCCACTGACTCTCGCCGTTCCCCACGGGGACGTTCTGTACAAAAAATTTAAGTTTTACATCACCACAATTGCCAACTTCTTCATCCCTAAAGTTGCTACAAATCGTCACGAGGAAAGTTGGAGATGAGTCGGTGTTTTATCATGGTACTATCATTTGAGATCATCACTACTTGACCTTCTCTGCGGAAGGGCGTAGTATTCATTGAATGACATCGCGGTGATACCAGTAAAACCTTACCTCGTCTGTTATACTGATCCCCATAAAGCATGAATCATCTTCAAAAAAATCCTATGAAAACAGCAAACGTCAAGTGCATTATAAAACGATCAAGTACAGCTGGTTCATTTCGTTGCCCCACTTCACATTCAAGATAGTTCCGGCATAGAAAATAACTGTCTCCAGATAATTCAATATTTTTTTCAGAGTGAAAGTCTGTTTGTAATTTGCCGCAATCAAGGTAAAGGATAAAACTTGACCGCCTTCTTTACTCTATCACCCCTATACCCAATTAATATTCAATATCGCCTGGGACTGAGAAAACTAACACTTTTAAAAATATTACATACCAAGCTAGTAACATCGGTGATTTTGTGTCGGGCCAAGCACACAAACGCTGGGTCCTTGAGCGGTTGGGACAGCGCTGTGTACCGTGGAACGGGCCACTGAGGATTCTGTTTGACAAGGGCTATATGAGACCGCGATGCAATCACGCTGACAGCATTCAAACTGGAATCTAGAGAAAACAGAAAGGTAAATGTTTGATCAATGGAAGAGAACACAAGGTGAACCCTAATGAACGTGTACGGGCCTCAACTGGTGGAGACAAGTTAATACATAACTTATCTAATACACTGACCAGCAGGGGTCTTTGGAAATTAAAGGGAAGCGCGATTGAGTCGAAAAACTCGCCACAGGTAGTTTTTCGTTCCCTTGCTTTGCAATGGAATAGCCACCAGTTTATAAGTTGGGCCCAGCGAGCTATGGAAATGGGTCGAGCATGACAATTGCGGTTAACTACTTAACTTACCGGAAAAATAGATTAAAGAAGAAAAAAAACATCTAGAAAGTTAGTTTGTTAATTTTTTTCCAAAAGGTAAAATTTGTTTATGGCTGTGCGATGGATGGATTTCGTAAAGCAGCATTTTATAGGACGAGAGTTCACGTTCACATTATTTTCCCAACAAGTGTACCAATAGGCGTTGTGACACAGGTTTAAGGAAACTCACTGATTAACCCTGACTAATTTCTGCTAGGATCGTTCAACAACGATGACAAATTTAGGTTCAACGACATTGCCATAGGTCTCTTACCAGGTCTCTCCGTATTTGAGCAGCGATAAGCCATTAAAAACAACACGATGTTTGTGTCTATGTCAAGGATACTTTCGCTTGCGAAGGAATCACCCGCCAAATCATTTCTCTGAGTAAGAGAAGAAACAAAAATCATTGTTAATTGAGGGCTGAATGATAGTATTGAATACTACGGAGGGGGAGGGAGGTATTAGTTTTCTCGGCCAGAAACGATAAAAGTACTGCTTACTTTTTTTGACGTAGGGGCTATGTTGGAATGAAGATTCTGCCGTGGTAGTTTTCGATAATATGTAATTCTCTTTTCTGTTGAAAGGTGCGAGAAAGTAAGACGCTTTTCCCTTAGACACAGCACAACACAATACCATGACCCTAACCCTATCCCTAACGCATTATAAATTTGATCGAGTGCTACAAAGAAATCTCAAATTTCCTCGTAGAATCATATTCTGGTATTGAGGCTTGTTACAGGAATCGACTTGGTGAAGTCATGCCACAGAAACCTGTTCTTCATGTTACAGATTAAAATAGCTTACCTCTGTGTTAAACCTGTAATACTGATCCTTGTCCTCAAACACTTGCTCTTTAGACACATGCTCCAGTGCTCCAACATCCAAGAGTAGCTGACCGATTCCTACTCCCTGCAAAATTAATAACGCTTGCTCACAAAGTGCTTCGTTAAGGAGATAGATCTTTCCATAGCAGTTTATCACGGAATCTTCTCTTAATTAGTAATCTTTACTGAATGATCATACTAACCTCGTCTCTGGTTTCTACTTCTTTTACTTGAATCAACCAGTCCACAAACTCTCTGCCCACAAAACAGCTTGAATAACTACGTAACAAACTCTGTGGGGAAGAAAGTAGAAGTTCAAGCTAAGTAGTAAATAGGAGTTATTCCGCAAAACGACCCTAAGACTAAACCAAAGCTGGATATGTTTTTAACAATGAACAGAACGTTTCACTAACCTTGCGGTCTTTTACCAGCGGGGGATAAGCGAAATGGACAGCCTGCTGATGTAGTCGCTCTCCCTACGAAAAGTACAAAACGTTCCTCAGACTAATAACAAGAAACCTACCACAGAGAGACTATAACCGACTATGTGCTCATTCTGGATACAAAACTACTTGACTGAAGGTCCTTGAACCCCTCCCTCCCCACCCCCACCACATACAAATCCACTTACTTATCCTGAAGTGTTAATTCGGTACAAAATCTTACCATTAAAATTGGATCTTCCGGTCTTATCTTAAAGACTTGAGACCTGGGAGAAATTATCAATACATGTTTAGTTCTGGGATTCTGCAGATTTAAAAGACCCGAGCCATAAAAAGACTGATTTTATCATAGGTGGAAGAAAAAATTAAAAAAACAAGTAACTAGCGACAAGCGGAGGACACTTGTAGGCAGTAACAAGCGAGGGAAACGTGTCACCAGCGACAAGCACGGGAAACATGTAACCAGCGACAAGTGCGGAAAACATGTAACCAGCGACAAGCGCGGGAAACGTGTAACCAGCGAAAAGCGCAGGAAACATGTAACCAGCGAAAAGGGCGGAAAACATGTAATCAGCGATTAGCGGGAAATCTTGTAACTAGAGACAAACGCGAAAAAACATTTCATCAGTGACAAGCGCTAAGACGCATGTAGCCACAAACAAGCGCGGATGACTTGTTTACAGTATCAAACGCGGTAAACAGGTTACAAACGAGTTGGATGGCAAAAAGACTTTAAATTGAAACGAGCACGAGGAAGTTTATCTATACAGTAGTCAAAGGCATTCGGCGAAGGAAGAACTTCTTTGCCTTATTAAATGCCCATAACATAAAAGAAATGTCATATACTAAATCAGCTTACCTGATGTGTGCCAGCGTTTGAGGATGAGGCGGGGAAACGACAACAGGTCTAGAGCCCACCTTCATCTTGGCTTGTTGCACAACATCTGAAAGGAAAACGAAGTAGAAAATCAAATCAATACAGTATCCAGATTACACAGAGTTATCAGCTGTGAAGTGTTGACTTGTCACAAAACGAAATCCTCTTAACTAAATAGGACAGCAATGCACAGCAGGAAGCCGTACTAGGACGAATGAGTTAATTGAGGTAGCAGGGTTACTAAGACTACATTTTTATCGTCGACATTGTCGTAAATACTGGATTTCGCTATTTCATAGCTTAAAAAAAGATAACTTACTTGTAAACACTTTTAGGAACTTTTCACAACGATCTTTGTCACGGACCAGAAAGTCATAACAACCGCCTTGAACGGAGAATTCAAGACGAAAACTCTGAAGACAAAAATTGAATAAGTTGTCGTTTTTCAGTATCAAGACACTCACGTAATATTCTACAGAAAATCTGCGGAAAAAGTCAGCTTTTTCAAATTCTACAGAAAAGATATGAGACTGTTGAGTCTTCTTTGCAGCCATTGTTCGGTCTCGTCACGTCATGCAATCGGTATTCAAAGACAGAGGGCGGCTCAAGGCGCTGTGTGACGAAAGGCGGCGAACGTTTTGAGACAAGTCTTTGTTGTCGGAGGGGGGCTCATCTTACAGCAAGCCAAGTACAGATCGAGACTCAAATTTACCAAAGTGTTTCTTGCACAGTCTTTGCATTGTCAAAAATATCTTAAGTGTCTATAACCTCTTTGTAAGTGGGCAGTTGTACAGAGAAAGTGCTACAACAAATAATGTCTACAAGCGCGATCCTAATGAAGAAAATTGGTGAAAGGGAAACATGACAGATATTTTACTCCGAGATTTTGTCAAGTTCTGCGCTGAAACACGCGGGGGAAGGCGAAGCGATACAGGTTTGGCTGTTCCGCTACTTATGACACCAAAGGACACTCACAGCGGTTGAACATGAATTGATATTTACCTGACTTCCGAGTCCTCTGTCAATGAAGTGCAAACTATCTAGAGGATGAGATACCAGTGGTGTGAGACACTCGTCGGGTGTCCCGCTAAAAGATAATACGAAGAATGTTAGCATCGAGTGGCTCCCAATGAAAAGAAACGAAGCGAGAGTAGAGTGGCTTTCCCAAGAATACACCATAATGTAACGACCCGGCAAAGACCTCAACCTGAAATTTCAGAAGCAGAACCACCTACACGCCGCCCCACATACAAACACTTCAACAACCAGGATTTATTGTTTGTATGCTAGGTTGTTTTGTTTGACTTTTGTTCGTATCTTTGTAAGTAATATCCCCATGTTCTTTTTTTATTATAGGGGGCAGGGTACTCGTATACGTGCAGCAATACGGGATTCTCCTTCTGTTGTTTGAACTTGTCCACAGTTGCGTGTCGTCTTAACCTTTTCACCCTCAGAAGTCATTAGCATGTAAGTAGTCCCTATATCATCCATGAGTTAGCCGGGAAACAGTCTATGAAAATACTCAAATTTATCAAGAAGAAGTTTTCATCTTGATCTAGCACCAAATTCACCTAGCTAATTTACAAGGAAACGTGTAGCAGCTTGGGGGGGGGGGGGGGAGAATTAACATCAGATCTTAGGAGTTAAAGGGTTAATGGGAAAAGGCAAACTACACGTGGTTTTAGCAGCTCTAAGCACTAGGTAAACACAGTACCTTCCTCTCACGGAAAAACTACAAAGGTAGAACATGACACTGGATGTAATCATAACGGCAGGAGTTTCTTCAGTCTCGCCATAAATAACAACTGGGGCCTGAAATCAAGAAGTACACTCGATTACAAAGAGATACAGAAACATATGACAGGTCGACAACAGAGTAAAATGCAACATTCGTCTCAGGCCACAGAATGCGCAATAATAAAGACCTTAGATATCTTCCAAAAAAAATTTCGTCCTAAGACTCACAGAGAGCAAAACACAAGATCTTACTTTCAACAAACAGCAGAACTTCTCGCTGCTGCCCCACCGAAACAGCGACACCTCGAAATACAACTTCAACTTGTGATCGCAGCTTGAAAATTCATCTGCAGTTAGACGAAAGGTCAGAGTCGCATTAGGCTCGATAACATTACAACTTGGAGTCGTCGGTCGGGAACTTGAACCACTCGAACTGCTCCGTGAATCCAGCGAACTGCTTGGACTATTTCCTGGCTTTAAACGATTTATTAAGTTATTAAAAAACACTTTTGGCGTGGGCGTTCTCGGTAAACTCGAAGACAGTTTCGTTTGTTTAGGAAAGCCTTCCGTCGATTTGGTTGGCCCTCTGTCGGTATTTGCACTTCGACCAAGTTTACTTTGGACAGGAGACCTTCTGCTTAGGTATTGTTCTGAAATTTTTCGCGTTGCAGTTTTTGATGGGCGTTTTTGTAGCATATTCACGGTGTCAGCAGGCAGCGACTTGCTCATAAACTCATCATCCTGATGAAAATCCTCACACTTCGATTCGAGTGGTGTTGATGGACGGTTGTCAATCACTTCGTCAACTTGTTTACTTCTAATCCCTGATATACCATTTAAATTTTGAGCTCCAAAATTTTCACCATTTCTACCGACCTGGGTTGATGACATATCAGTGGGCGGAGGCTGATAAGATTTACTCGACTCTTTTAAGGAGCTAGTTAATGCACTTGTTCTTATTTGAGGCGAACTTCTGTTCTTTACCGTATATTTTCCACTCTCGTTCACTTTGAACTTTCCAGAGTCCTTGACTACATATTTTTTATGAACTTTTTCGTTTTCTGAAGACGAATCCTTGCCATTTTCACTTAAATTTTTTTCAGAAGTGTTGGTGCACAAGTCTGGTACCGTTGGAGACTGATCCAAAGACTCTGTTGACTTTGGAATAACATCGGGGTGTTTTGCAGCTCCAATTCCATTTGTTGAATACCTATGATATGAACAATATTTGCATATCAAAATCTGCTTCCCAATAATTTAGTGTTCCTGTTGGGAGGTGAGTGTTATTTGAGTTTTCGATTGCCTGTCACTCATTGAAAATTTTTTAACCCATAAATACATTAATTCACGCAATGAAACTAAACTATAACCAAGAAAAATCAACTTGAAAGGTATTTGGCGACTACAACTTGACACAGTGCATTTCATAATCCACCTTTTACAGTCAGTTTCAGAGAAGTGTACAGGCTGGAATTTTAAAAACACGCCAACTAGCTAAGGAATGATGAAAGTTACCATAAAATTGTGCAAAAGATTAACCAAGCGGTCACAGTGCCGCTTGATTTTATCCTATCGCTACCTTGCCGAACAACTTTGTCATAGTCTCGGCCTTACAAAAAACAGCTCTCCAACTGGATGTAATTTTTCCTTATTTCATAGCTTTTGACTTTGCCCATGTGAAATAGTGAAAGTTCTTCCCTAGGTAGCAACATGTTTATTCAGCGAAAGTGATAAAGATTTCTGTAATAGTGATAATAGCATTAACCATTATCATTATATTAATAATAATAATAATAATAATAATAATCACATTTTTCTCATTTCTGTAGTAGGTTCACTGCAGAAAGTTTTTGTAACAGTACCATGGCAAGTCGTCTTAAACATAACTTTCGTAAGTGAACCTGCATATAACCATACCCTTTATCCTCTGCTGATGTAATCTTCCGGCCTGTTTTCGCTACCGTCTGAATTTCCTCTGTAGCTTCAACGTAAGACGATGAGGAAGAAGACGATGATAACTGTTGGAGAGGTGTAACAGACATGTCACCATTCAGCGTCTTGATAGAACTGACGTTCAGTTTAGACGCTTCCATGTGCTTTCCTATTACCTGTCCAGCCACATGATCGAGAGTGAAAACCGGTTTGACCGGAATTACAGGTGAAGATACTTGAACAGTGAGAGAGCTGCCACAGTCAGGGCAGAATGCATCATCGAGAGCGACTGGTTTTGTGAACTCTGCCGAACACTTCAGGCACTGAAATTTATAGAAAAATATACATATATCCTAAATACATTAGAAATATTACTAATGTATTAATTAAAGTAACTTAGAGGAGATAATTGATGGTTTGTGCATCAAGAAAAATTCAGCTACACTTTTCAAGTTGGTCGTTTGGAAAAAGTTCCAATCTTATCTATGCTAGAACAACCTAGAACCTATCTCACATATAAACGAAAGAGTACATATTTTCTACAGTCAGTCCTATGGAAAATTACAAAGAAAGGAATGATTCTCATAATTGAACTGCAGTAAAGGAAATTGCAGAAAAGGAACCTTATCCCAATCTCCGGCTGCTCCGCTTAACTGGTGATGGCGCCTACGAAGTATCTAAGAGACTTGGGTTCAGACTCGAGTCTAAGCCTAAATTTTTAAGGCTTCTTCAATATCGCAAGACACAACAACGTTTACTCAGAGGCGAGATTTAACAGAGCACATCACCATTATTGTCTTCCTTTACCTGTAGACGTTCAAGAGCAACTTTTTTCATTTCTCCTTTTGCTGTAACAAAAGGTTCCAGGATTTCTGCTAGTTGCTGTGGTAAAGGAATGACTAAATATTAGAGACATGTTGTAGAGAAGACTCAAATACTTGAATCCTATTTTAAAAAATCACAAGTATGATGCTTTCCACTTTCAGGTATCTCCTTTCGAGATCTTCTACCCTTCACTACATTTACACCAGTCAGTCCGGTTTGTTGCCATGAATTGTTTTTCATGAAGAGAAAGAGTTGTAGGTGCTTTTCAGTCGCGTGTCCTATATCAAACACTAGGAAAAAATCCAGTTGCACTGATTTGTCAAATTCAAAGGTAATACAGGAAACAGATGAGAAAGTGCGTGTGGCCACGACAAGGTAGGGCTGCTTTTAATGTATCATTTGAGTGGTAGAGAAGAACTGTCACTAAAGTAAAAATAACCCACAATAGAATACTCAGTTGCTTAATCGAAAATTGCTCTCGAGTCAAATCCAGAATCTTTACCACAGCAGTTTCGTAGTCCTCCATTACGTAGTCCCGCCTTTGTCGCTCACGACTCATGTAGTCGAACCTCAGATGTATAACTGAATTATTATCTTCCGTCCTAACCATGTTTACATCTCTTAACAAACTTGTTTCCAACCGGGAAATGACCTAAAAATAACAATTCAAGGGTCACTTTATAATCTTTCATACCTGGTCCTGGTACAAGAAGCCCCAACCCTGCCCCCACGTAAAAAACAACACAGCAAGTTCTGAATAAGCTCTGATGTACTATGCAGTACCTTTAAACCAGTTATTGAGCTCTCCGTATCGCACAGAAAGCAAAGATTTACCATTCAACAGGAATCACGGATACCAACAAGCATAACATTTACCTAAATCGTACCTCTAATTAGTATGACTTTGCGGGCTTTGAAATATTCCTTAAAACATATAAATTGAAAAAATTGTTCCCTCATAATTTGCTTCATCCATTCATAATTTATCGTAGTCTCACTGTGTTCTTATCATGTTCTGAGATTGGATCATGGCGTTTCAAATGGAAATTCAACAAATCGAAAGTGGTTTAGCGTGGTCTTTAGTCTTAATCAAAATGTTGTGGACTCACTTTGCTGCGCCTCTTGAGTCCACATCAAATCACAAATGGCAAGTTGACGCGAGCAGCATTGTCTGCACTCTCATCGACAAATGCAAATTGGCCAATCAGATTGCGACATTACTGCCAAGTGTGATAAAAACTAACAGCTTCTAGGTCGACTGCTCATTGGTAAAATTTACACATGATCATCATAATCATTTGCTGTTGCTACCGTCTGTTTTCAGTGCTTCTGGACACTTACCTTTCCAGCAAAGTTCTTTTCCATGATAAAGTCATCCCTGACCGTCAGAAACAGATGTTCAGCATTGCCTTCAGCCTCATCCAAAGTAGACATTGCTGTCACAACATAATGATGCCCATCTGAGATATCTGAAAACCACCAAAAACAGAAAACTTTAATTTTCCGCCTTTCTTACTCTATTTATTAATACGAAGCTCTCAACGCTGCAGGATGCTTATCAACCTAGTGATGTTAGACCCGCTTATCCTTCAGTTACCATTTTTCCATTTTCAATTGAATATCGAAGGCAATATGGGATTGAACTGGTTTTACTTCACTGTGCAACATGATTGGTCTAGGATACTCGCGCCACCCTCTCGATCGATCAGATTCATGACTAAAATCAATCACGACTTGATCACTCTCGGTTTTCCTCCGCTTAAGGAGTTTCCTTTGTTTTAAATGCACATTGAACTTTTCAGTCTCATAGGTAGGCTTAATGGCTACGTGTTGCCTAGAAAATCCCCTTAAAAACACAAATATTTACAGAAATATCTACTTTAAAAAAACTTTAACGCTTACCTTCATCAGAGAGAATACTGAAAGTGCTTGAAGGACTGTGTATCTCTATTGTATTATCCGTAAAACTCTGAATGGACTCTTTGCGAATGACATTTGATGCTGAAAAACAAACAAAAAAATAACGAAAGTTAAACAATGCAGGATACATGAATCTGAATGATTCGTAAAACCTGAAATGACAATTTCCATGGTTAGAATAGCTTTCATTTACAATGTAAGAGAAGAAAGAGTAAATTCACTTTAATATAACAAAAAAATTATTATCTGCGGCTATACATTGTATCTGTAATTACAAGAAACATGACAAACAATTTACTCAAAATTCCGATATTTTAGCTTTGAAAGGATTTTTCAAGAACTTTCACAAATAATATAATTAAAATTTTACTTCTAAAGGAAGGCAGAAATGTGCAACATTTTCAGACAAGTTTTTCAGGCAAGTTTTCAAGGACTTTACAGGGACTGAAAACGAAATGCCTATTCCTTAAAATTGCTAATAAAGTTTTAAGATTCTAATTCTTAGTCAGCGACTAACGAATTCGTAGCAGTCCTGTTACTGGAGGAGGTCCACTTACCGTGATCTAACAAAGATTCAGCAGACACGTGCACACTAGCAGGGGCTATTTCTTCCTGCTCTTGTGCATGAACTACCTGGTCAATGGCTGGTAACCATCCTGATAAGGAATGATAACAATAAATTTATCTGAAAGAAAGTTTACAGTCCTACAAAACTCGACTCTCGCAAATAAAGGACCGAGACTCGAGTTGATTTTCGAGACATAGAGGCCTTTCAAGGGCTCTCGATTAATTCCAATTTGAAAATTGGACTTCTATCTACAAGAAAGTTTACAGTCCTACAAAACTCGACCCTCGCAAATAAAGGACCGAGACTCGAGTTGATTTTCGAGACATGGAGGCCTTTCAAGGGAACTCGATTAATTCCAATTTGCGATTGTGTGGAAAAAGAAAAAGCGCACTTTCGGGCGATTGAATTCTTATCAACTATATCAGAGTTTATCAAGTGGAAAGCTTCTGACAAAGCTTGATTCAGATGGGAGAGTGTTTTATTGCTCTTTCTTGAAGCTCACAATTTTCCTCGAGCTTTGCCTCTCGAAACAAATAATGTCTGCGGACAAATATCTGAGCATATTTTGACACCAAATGGAGGCTACGTGTAGTATTTACATAAAGAACATTGTGTTTACAAATCTGACCATTCATTAAATGCAGAGTTGCATACAAGAAAAAGCATCACCATTGCCAAAAGGTGATTTGGAGTGCATTGTCAAAATTTCAACCGTTGTGAAAACTAAGAAAACTATTTAAAGCAAGACTTAGAATCAGGGGAGCAATAACAAAAAACTTGTGGCTGGCACCTTCTCCACCTAGCTGCCTCAATTTCTTAAGGTTTTCCACATCATCGGCATGTTCAAGAGCTTGATCAATAGGCGCTGTATCCATGGGAAATAAAAAACATAGCGCGTTATCAATTTAACTGACCTTCTTAACCCTTTAACTCCCAAGATCTGATTGTTAATTCTCTCCTCTTGCTGCTAGACAATTCGTTGTAAATTAGTTACGAGAATTTGGTGTAAGATCAAGACAAAAACTTCCTCTTGATAGTGAGTTTGAGTATTCTCATTAGCCATTTGCTAGGAAAGGTATGGATATGACAGGGAGAGGTTACATGTTAGTCACAAATTTAAGTGCCCTAGCTTGTAACTATTTTTGTTTGTTTGTATTTCTTTTAATCATCTGTTGTGACACTCACTAGCAGTCGAGGTAGACGGGCCCGTAAGCAGTTCGTCAGTAGGTGAAGTCAATCCCTCATTGCCATCATCGAAGTCAATTTCTCTGGTCACAACTCTTCGTCCTTTCTTGTTTTTCTTCTGTCAATAAGAGTCAAATGCTTAAAACACATTAAGGTGTAGACGACAGGGATTTCTATAACTGTAAGAAATTGATTGATGCACTAAGCTGTGAGGACACTTTGGGAGGTAAATGCACTTGTTTTAGTAAATAGCAAGAAGAATTTGTTTCATGTACAAATCTCTCTGAGGATGAAATTTGCTTTAAAAGCTCTCTTCTCCTGCGATTTTCTAGATTTTTATGAAGACCTGTGGCTTTCTTCACTATCGATATCTTAGATTCACGTGGAGACCTGAGATCAAAAGTTTCCTTTAAATGCTTTTTTTGCCTTAGATTTTCAAGGTTTACATGGAGATGCGAGAGTGAAATTTTGCTTATATAGTTTTCTTCACCTTGGATTTTCTAGGTTTGGATGGAGAATCTGACGACTCTTCTTGAGACTCCGATGATTCCATTGAATCTTCCTCCACTTTCCTGATGGTTCTGACACGATGGTGTTGCACTGGTGCTTCAGGTATATAAGACAACATGGATACTGGATGCACATTCCTACCAAGGAGCTGCAAAAATAGTTTGTTCAACAAAGCATTTAGTTAGCTTCCAATATTCCTTTCTTAATTTAAATCAACTTGAAGATACCACTCTGTCGCCATCAGAAGTCTGTTTATCCTCATGAAATTTTTGGAAGAGCAAATTGTTCCTTTAAAAATATTACTGTACATGTAAATGTTGGTCTCCCAAACATGCCATCTCAGAATTTGTGTACACTTTATATACAGCACTCTATAGAGATCTGGGTCTTAAGGGAAAATTTTCTTTACTTAATTTACATGTAAAAAAAACCTCAAAGTTTGGGAGTTAAGGGCTGTTAGAAAATAATTAAGAGGTTCACATATTTTAATATTTATAACATTATGCTTTATAGTTGGTGGCAAAGCATTACAGTGGGCAAAAAGGTATCTTGATTAAATTTAAGTTATTATACTTTTTCAGTAGTTGTCTCAACAAATTAAAAAATTTCTGTGAAGGAACTATGTAACCTACCACTTGCTCTTCAGAATCTAGAGGCTTCCCATCAATTTTGATCTGCAACAGACAAAAATATTTTGAGAATAATAAAAACTTACACCAAATAGGAATTGCTACTCAGAGAATGTCATTACAGTCAATATAATATGTTTAGTACACATAATAACATAGGTTACAAAAATGACCAAACTCCAAGGGGTACTAAATGGAAATAATGAAATGTAGACCTAATAATACATGTAAGTGGAATCAATACTCATGACCTTCAATGAGGTGAAATAAATTAATCCCACACTCTTTCTTTAATGTCTAGTCTACTTACTGGTTCAACTCGAGGTATAGGATACAAACAGGCAATTGTAGCTCGTCTGTAGTAAGGACAGAATACAACAGGATTTCCTTGAAGGTTTAACTGAAATAACAGAAAAAATAATCATAATAATTTCATCAACAATAATTTAAATACTTCATAAATGCATTAATTAACTAAAAATCTGATTTGTAACTGAAAGGATTATAATTACTCACTGATATAAGGTCATGAAGATAAGCTAGTGGTGTAAGTTCTGATAAAGCCACTATGCAGTTAAAAGAAACATCAAGGACTCGTAATTTGGAGAAAGCTTGGAGACCTAGACAGAAAAGTACAAAATATAAAAACAGACTCTGTATACAAGCAAATAACATTGGAAAACACAAGTAACAGGGTTGATCTTAAGAAACATTAGAAAATAAAAGCTTATGTCAAAATGTTGTACATAAATGTTGTTTTATACCAAGTGACTTACAGCTAGTGGATGCGTATTGCTTGAAGGTTCAATTAGTGTGGTCATGTTGATGGGCTCAAAAAAAGTCTCTCAATGGCCATAGATTCATGTGATAACTGCATCAGCATGAAATTTATATGCTAAGGCTTTCTAGGGGTTCATGTTCAACTTGTTCAAAGTCTCCATTTGACTTAAAACAATTCCCATAAATAAAAGCTACATGTACGTCGCACCTTTCAAATTCTGCAAGTTGTTATTTTTCAATAAAAGTGTGGTCATGTTCTTGAAGATTAGTATTCTGTCTTCAGCTGGTGGCACAGGAATACATTCTAACTGGTTAAATCCCAAGTTCAAGTGTTGGATGTCAGACAAATACTGCAACAAAAAAACAAAGGAAAATTTTCAGAAAAAAATGATCAATTCATGGCATTGCAATCACTTAAAAAGTCATGGTCCAAAAATAAAGGATGAAAGAAAGAAAAAATAACAAAATTTGCTTTGATTTCTTACCTGCCAATTAACCAAAGACTCATCACCTTCAGTGACATTAATATTGTTATGACTAAGATTGAGGACTTCAGCTGCTGGCAATAGTTTCTATTAAAAACAAAATGGACAAGATCAACTTTGAAAATCTTTTCTATTTTGTTAGTGACACTTGTAATAACAACTTACAATTGCAGTTTTTTTTCAAGGTGTGCAGTTAAGCTCATTTATGTATAAATTTGAAGTACTCTTCCTCATCAAATATAAATCAAGAATTCTACATATTGGTCAAAGTGATTCATAATCAGAAGCTCTATTTGAGCATGTACAATGTAAGAACAGTTAAATGGTTCATCCTGGTATACTTCATACCAGTGTACTTCATCCTTGGATGGCACAAATCAATTTGCAAACCAGGCCTGGAGATAATTGTGTCAACTTTCTCTGGCAAAAATTGCCACTACAGCTAGATTAAAATTTATTTACAGTATTTGAAAATTAATCTTGATTTTAAAATATTACAAGTCCAACTGTAAAGAAAAGTACGAACCACAGAAGCATCAACTTGCACAATGCCATTGTAACTGAAATCCACATTTTTCAGTTGAGGCCAGGCTGATGGGGCATTGGAGAGATCTCCACCACAATGAAAAAACACTTCCTAGTATAGAAATAATAATATAATTGACTGAGTTGCATGATTGTATACTCTTGGATAGAGGGAATTTGAAGCTCTGCAAGAGGGAAGTGTCATGCCCAAGAAAACAACAGTGAGAATGACATGGCCGGTCACAATTCTAGACCTCTAAATATGTGTTCCAGACAATGCCAAGGCCAAAATGACTCCCAATTAACATACAATAATCAGTGTAAGTGCATACTTACATTGAGTGAGATAAGTGACTTATTACATGTTAGTGTCTTGAGTTGGGGTCGTAAGCTTTGAATTCCTCTAATAAATCCTACTGGAACTTTCTTGATCTGTTGAATAGAATAAGCTGCATGTCAAATTTGGTAGTGATGCTACATGAGCAGTCATAAAATTGTATATTAACAGTGATACTACAATAGCCAGATTGCCTATAGTTCACACAAGTACATGTATAAGATTTTAAATTACAGGTTTTTTACCTCTAATACTTGCAATGCTTGGAAACAAGAAATGTTGATAAGTCCATCAAAATGGGAACATGCTCCTGGTACAAGCTAAAAGAAAATAGGAAACAGTTGTCACCACTAAGAGACTGTCAAGTTACTTATGAGAGGTACTTTAGCTTAGAAAGCTACTACAGAAGAGGCAAGGTTCCTTGAATATGGTCAGGAATGTAGTTTAATTCTGTTAGAAATATCAACATGTTAATACATGCAACAAAAAATCACTGCATTCAAACTCATATTACCCGAAGTGAAGGTGTCCTTCTGAGAAAGTCATGAAGGAATGTTATAGCTTTTCTGTCTTTGTTATGAACAAGTTGCTGATGACTGAAGACATTTTCTCTCTCATGAACACCTTGTTGACCTGGTATGAGAGAATCATAGCTTGAAATTGAATGAGGCAAACAGTTAAGTTTAGTGTACATGTACAACTAACAAAGATCAGTTTAAAAATTTTCAAACCAGTGGAAAAAAAAATCAGTTTAATTACATTCCTCTGATTAAGATTATGGAAAAAAAATGAACATACTTGCATTAAAATCCCATGAGCCTGGAGATTTTTGATCAAAGAAAAACTGAAACCATAACTTACATACAATTATGTATTTAAGTTATATCTTTCTCCTATTTTAAGTGTGCCAGGTAAAACAAATTTTGAGACCAGTATAGAACAATCCTTTTACCTGAATTTTGAAGAATTCCAAGCAATTTTAGGAGGTAAGAAGAGGTACTACTGGCAGTTAATCTAACTGATTACTGGCTTAAAGGAGAACACTGCATCATGGCTCTTTTGAAAAGAACAAAATAGCCAGACAACCCAAAGAAAAGCCTCTTAAAACAACAAGGAGAGAAAGAGGTGGTCTTCACAGAGAAAGGTTTGTCAGAAGAGGCTGCTTTAATGGAAAGAGAGAGTTTTCACCCACTAACAAGATCAGGTGCACTGTTCTGATCAAACAAGATTGATGGCAGGATCATGATCAAATGAATGGCTTCATTGGCTCTTAATGCTCTATGTTTGTACAAACGGATATTTTAACTTCACTTGTTTGTCCAAGGATGCAACAATTACTCGCTTTCTATGATCACAGAAAAGATAAAACCAAAATAAAACACCATCACTCTGTATTTCAAGAACCAGCGAGTATTGAGCAAATGTAAGATTATAACTTCAAACTGCTCATAACAGAATGATAAAGAAACAGTTTAAAGTTTTCCCTAGAGTGTTAAACGGATTGGTTTTTTTAAAATGGATGAGCAAACCATTTTTGCCACAGCATTAAACAAATGCAAATTTTTTTAAACAGATGAGCAAACTGCTTAAACATTTTAGCAAAAGCATTAAAAAGGAAAATAAACAGTTTCACATTTTAAACAGGAAAAGTGTTAGTGTCTGTTCTCCCATGGAGGGTCACATATCATCTCTTAAGTTTTGTACAGCTTTTAACAGATCTATACCAGATATACACTGCCAATAAATGATAACCAAGTCCTTCCTGTGCAAAATGTACCTTAAATGTTCTTAAAATTATGTGTAGTAATATTATCACTCATTAAAAACTTTAAGATATTTGTATCAGTCAAGAAAAACAACTGGTTCAGGAGACACCCTATTCCAGTTTCCTCTTTACCTGATACACTTTCAAAGCATTCAGTTAGGAACACAACTGATGTGGCTGTTAAGCACAACTGACTTTCCTGTCTTAAGATAGGATCTCCTGGAAAAGCAGGGAAAGGTCAAATTTCCATCAGTTCTGACATAAAATAATAATCTCTATATTAAATTTAGCACACTTTCATTCCTTAGTGAAAGCAAAGCAAGAATGAGAGAGACTCTCCATACCCCCCACCCCCATGGGAAAAATATCTCACCAGGAAAACACACATGACTGCATAGAAGTTTTAGTTCTACAATGTTCAATGTATTAAGTGAAAAGTGACTCCAACACTTTCTGGGCAGTATTGCGATTTATTCAACATTCCTTCATCTCACCATTCTAGGAACATCTCACTAAGTATCTTCCAGGAAAACAAGGAATAACATTTCAGACATTTGTCCTGAAAGTATTGGAGTAATGTCTGGATTAAAATATTCTATTCAACAAATGTTTTCTTTAAAGTGGAATCATCTATTGATCAAGTGAATATGTCATCTAATAATGATTCAACGAACAGTGCAATAACTGTTCAAAGCCCATAGGAAATATTTCAGCAAGCTTCAATTACTGTTTTGATAAATGAAAATTTACATTCATGAGAAAACAAGGAAATAGAACGCTTTGAACCATCTTAGAGATCTGCGCGCTTACCCTCTCTTCTATAAGCAATGATCACAAAAAGATGAAGATCTAACTGTCAAATGAACTAGTCAACGAAAAGTTTTTTTGTCCAGAGGAAACAGTGTTTGAGCTATAGTACATGTCATATATTAACTAACATCATCACATGACTATGATCAAATGATCTTAAGTTGTTCACCAACGATGTGAAATGCCAATTTCCTCCTCACATGGCACATGTACGCTTACTCTATCTCAAAATAACAGACTTTCTATTGAGCGAGCGAGGAAATAAAGTTTTAAAGAAAAACCATTCAAAGATCTCGAACTACGGCGTACGTGAGTGACGCACGTAAAGAAAATACAAATTAATTTATGTTGTTGAAAACGCACCGTGTAACTGAAGAAGATGCGAAAGCTTGTCCAGCAGCTCGTTTCCTTTTTGATATGACATTGTGATAAAGTGTTCAAAGAATTATTTTAAGCAATTCTATACTTTCACAAGATAAATGTCAAAATTAGTCGTGAGATGTCGCCATTTCGGGAGATATGCAGGTTGAAACCGAGGCTGAAGTCACGCGCTTCTGAGGTAATGTTATGGTCACACTATAAGTAGGCCTATACAACATAGTAAATCCCAATACATTTCACGACGATTTAGAAAGCCGCGAAGCTGTTGAAGATGTCGAAGTCAGTGAAGAAACTTGTCGAGGAGACAAAGGATCAAGGTTATACAGAGCTAGATCTCTGTGACAAAAGCTTGTCTACGATTGCAGATATTCCAGGACTGAGTAAGTGTTTTGCGAAGTCATCGAAACAGATACTTGTTCATCAACAATGATGTTCAGTGATCGTCATCGAAGGGTTTTTTCAGCTGTGCTTTCCCTGACTTTGAGTTCCGAGTTATCGTTTATTTATCACTCTTTTTCTTATTTTACAGCCCAGCTGAGGCATTTGGTACGCCTTACTTTGAGTCATAACAGAATAACATGTGAGTTTTATTTTGGATCAATGAGAATCTTATCTTTTCTGTTCAAAAGGGTGTGAAGTTGTGGAAATTCTGGACATTCCTTAGTAGGGTTAGGGCTACATCCTGTCACAAATGCTTCGTAGAGTGGGAGATAATTGTCATTTGTAAAAAGAGAAATACTTTTCGCAGTGGTCCGTCATGTCATTCAGTTAGGCCAACAATTGCTGTAGTTTGTAAATTCAGGATAATGATGAATGTTTTGACGATTATTTGAAAATCGTGCATAGTTATACTGTCCGATATGAAAATACTCATCACAGAGAAAACTTTGTTGTGTCACCGTCTAAAAAAAACTAATTCGCTCTTTATAAGTTGGAAATTGTTTTAATGGCAAACCACACCATGATATGTTCTTGTCATTCAAAACGCCAAGAAAAGGAAATTTTTTACTAATCAATCAGTTCTGCTGGAAACCTCATATATAAAATTGCAAAATTTTCCTGAAGGTGCTTGTAAGAAGTATAGTTTGTAGTACTCTATGGTGTTGTGACCGACTGTGAAAGTGACAGCAGAGTCTCTAACTTTAGCGAGAAACTTGTGCTTTCTGATAAATTCTTTGAAATACTATTGCATGTATTTCTTGTTATTTCAATTTAGCTCTCCCAGAATCCATTGGCTCACTTGAAAACCTGGAGTTTTTGAATGTGTTTAATAATCATATTGAGGTATGTCATTTACAAATAGTGTTCACCAGTTATAAGTGCCCAGTATTGCACTGGTTTGATTGCAGGTTTTTGGGAAATGTGCTAAAAAATCTTATAAAAAAGCTTTCAACTTCTCATGTGCATCTTTTTCAGGAGCTGCCCATGTCATTAGGCTCCTTGAAGAAACTAAGACACTTCAATGCAGCGTAAGTATTTTGGATTACAAATGTGTACCAACTAAGCAACTGAGAAGGCTGACAGCTGGAATGTAATTGGCTCTCAATCATGATATGTAGACTTTTCTATGCTCAGCTCATATGTCATGACCAGCAATGTCCATTCATCCATCCACACTAGCTTAGTACAATAACTAAGGTGAAAAAAGGGAGAAAAGCCCTACTTAAGAAAAGCACTCGAAAGAAGATAATTATAAACTTTCTATAAATTTAAGTGTACATGTCTGTGATTGTTGTGAACTTTGCTAAGCTGAACAGCTGTTCTATAACTTTTTGCCTGATTGTAATGTGTTAGGCATTTGCGGGACAATTGAAACTTAATGAAGAAACATTATTTTTACTTTTGTAACAGCCATCTCTTTCCCTTAATAAACCTCTTAGATCAGCCCTTGACCAGCAACTGATTTTAGTCGTCACAAACAATTAAATCTCTCTTTCCCTTCTTTGCAGGATTAGTTAGTTGTCTACACTCAGATTTTTCATAGCCTAAGATAATTTGGTTTATCAAAGGTGTTGATAATGTAACTCAGCCATTGTAGAGAGTTTGTATGCTGATGTTTTGAGCTGACTTAGGGCTAATGCGTGATTGATCAGCCTTAAAAAACTCTCTGCAGTGGCCAGTTTACACTATCAACTCAGATGACAAGACCAATTATCTTATAAAACAAACAACTGGTGTAGCACCACATTTTTTTATAAAATTACCCCTATGTTCATTTATCATGAATCAGTTAATGATTGTATTTTTCAGGGTAAATCGACTAAGTTCCCTGCCCAGAGGCTTGGGAACAGCATCTGGATTGGAAATCTTGGATTTAACATATAATAACCTCAATGAGAAGTCACTACCAGGAAACTTCTCTGTTATGAGTAAGTTTTACAAATATCACCAGCCACAAAGGAAAGGCAGAAAATCAATGCTACCAAACTCCTTGCAAACTTGTCTGCTTTTCTTGCAAGTATATGAAGATTCCCTCATTTTTAGATATAATAGATAAAATCTTTTGCAGCTTTATTTTCATATACTATTTTTAAAAGTTATGTACTAGGTTGCTAGTACCATGCTGTAAAATAAGGGTTGAATTGAAGGCATTTAAATGAACCTAATGAAAGTACACCTCATTTTCAGAACAGCTCAGAGGCCTCTACCTGGGAGACAATGACTTTGAAACTTTGCCACCAGAAATAGGAGAGCTCAGAAACCTTCAAGTGGTAACTGCTGAAATTAAGATTATAACAAGATTTAACGAAGGTCTTAAATTTTAATACTCATAGCCAAGGACTAAATAGCTATAGTCTTTAGTGTGAATCACGTGAATAAATATTCAAAACAATTTCTTGATACCAAAGGTAAAATGTTTATAAATGTTTTTTATTGTTGCAGCTTGTGTTGAGAGACAATGATCTGATTGAACTACCAAAAGAGCTGGGGAAATTGAGTAGACTGAAGGAACTTCATCTTCAGAACAACAGACTCACTGCTCTACCTCCAGAACTAGGTAATGTGTACAGTGTTCAAAATTCTAGAGTTCCCCCCTTCCAAAAGGGGCAAAAAATTAGTTGCAATCAAGTAGGCTATTGGGGACAGTTAACATTCTGACTGACAGACCACACCCAACATGCAATCCTAATTTTCTTCTTCCTACGCACAATACTTGACAACAGTTACTCCAATTTTTAAAATGTTCTCCTGAAATGATTAAATTGAAGGTGAGCTAGACATGGGTAACCCACGGCATGTGTTCAAACCAGAAGGGAATTCATGGATACAGCAGCTTGAAGATCAAATTGTTCTGGGACCATCACATGTGTTTGTGTACATCAAAACTGATGGATACAAGAGGTTTGTTGCAGAAGACATTCTTTTCCTCAATCATTAATCCTTTACTGCCCCTCTTCTCACAATGAATGTTCTTTACTTCTTTCCCTGCATTTAGTTTGTACGAGCGTCTCATTACCTCTGGTAATGCTCCACCACCAAAGAGGGAGAAGGAAAAGACTCTAAAGCGAAGCAGAAGAAAATGACTTCCCTGGCCTGATAGCTTTGTTATCACAGCACTTTATTCAAATTTGAGGTAGAGGAAAATGCTCTCATCAAAAAGTATTCAGCACTTTTTGATACCAAGTACTGTTTGTCAAGATTAGGTTACTAATATATGTCCTAGGTCATCTCACAGAAATGTTTGTTTCAAATGCAAGAAATACAAAGTGACCATTTAGAGTGAACATACATTTATATCAGAGATTTTTTAAAAATGCTCATCCATATAAGGCAAAGAGTTCCTGGCTAGCTTTGAGGAAATAAGTAATTGAGTATTCTATTTTTATACAATTTTGTAAATAAATATGTGCCCACAAATAGGGCAAAGTATCTTCCAGTACCTGTATTTGCCGACTGTAGATACAAATATGTGCCATGTACAGTTAACCTTATACTGCTGATGTAAACACAACCATAATTAAATCATCTGAACCAATAAATTTGAAATTTTTTACCAAAACAGTAAATTTTCAGCTTCATGGTTTTTAAAATGAACCAACAAAAATTCAAGTACTTTAACTTAATGTAATACAATGTTAATTTCAGAAAAGTTCCTTGGGTGTTAAATTGTATATCTTTCAACATGTACCTCTGAAGTTGGTATGACTGGTCTAAATGTCAACTTAAATTTTGCTATAATGAACCATTGTTTGATTTAATTATAGCAATAAGATTCAATCCCCCCTCCCCCCCCCAAAAAAAAAAAACCATTGGGATTACTCCTCACTCATTTAAACATTAGTGAAGGCATGAAAGAGTAACAATATGTAATCCACTTTTCTGATATGGATTGTGCTGTACACAAATAAACACTACACAGTTCTTTTCAATTCATAGGGAGCCTGGGTTTGTATGTCACAGCTTGGTAAAGGTTCTCTCAGATAATTTGGTTAATTTAGTTAATTTCATGGCTTGTTCTGCATTTCCTTGCAGCTCCCTTGCTCCCTTCCAGTAATAACAAGCTCCTCTGCTGAAGTAACAGGGAAACTGCATGCCACACTGTAGTTCCCTGTTGCCAAAGAGCACCAAATATTGGGCCTAACCAGAAAACCTAAAGAAACGGGCAGAAAAAATTCATGAACACCAAACAGTAATAGACAAGATATTAAAATAGGCAAAAGATAACTTGCCTCTGGAGGTCACAATGAAAAGCAAACTTTTTTTACACTGAAAAATTGCTCAAACTCCAACTAAATACAAGTAAACTGCTCAAATAATTCTACACCAAAACTACTTCAGCCTTTGTAAACATCTTGGTGGTCAGTAATTTTTTTTACTAGTTACACCATGCCCAAAGCTTTTAACAGCTAATAACTATCATACCATTTTCTTTACTTCCAATTTTCCTTCTTCCTCAACACAACAGAAATCTTTGCAAAAATTGCCCAAATTTAATGTAAAAATTCCAACCGTATTATTTTCAGTGTACATGAAGCCATTTTTACTGTCTGGCCGATATACCAGCGAGATCTATGAACTTAGCAAGATTTGAGATTCTAAGCCAAAGTTTCGGCACTAAAACTTAGCGGGAAAGCTACAAGCTAGACGAATAGAGATTAACAAATACGGTGCTTTCATTTTCTAGTTTTTTCTTACAAGTTATACCTTGGGAACACAAATATTCTTAAAATATATCGAGAGGCCTCATATGAATTTATTAATTACAAGGAAATCCACATAGTTTCCTTGCAAGTGAAATCATATTTCTTACCGCCAGTGAGCTGTGCCCACACAATACATACAGCCCTCTTAGGTGATATATTTCTGTTTACCGCTAAAGCAATGGCTAATGCAGGGTTGAAGAACCCACCGCTAAAATAAGTCAAAATGTTCACCAAAAAGGCACTAGTGAATCCAAAGCACAAAGATATGCTTTTAAGCATAAAAAAAAAACGTTTGGAGCTGTTTCTTCCCCCAGCCAGTTGATTGTTAAACCACAACCGATAAAAACGAAAAAGAAAGAGCAGACAGCTTCCACAACAAATAAAAGGAAAACAGTCGTGCATTCGAGACAACTCATGATAACTGAAAAAATCCAACAAACAAGGCTGATTGCGTCTGGGTATGCCGAGCGCGAAATTTCCCAGGATAAGCTGCATGGCAAAAGACAAACCCACTCCCCCCCCCCCCCTAGAAAAAAAATTGTGTAGAGGTTGCGCCCAAATTTTCGTATTTGCATGCTCTTAAACTGAAAATTGGGTAACTCGTCGTATATAGAGGGTACTGAAATTTTTCACTTTGTATCATGTTGAAAATCCCGGAGCCTTGTAGGTTTTTTACTAAAAGAGTTGATTTCGCAGAGGAGATTTTAAAAAATGTCTTCATCAGTATTTTGCCGCTTGATTTGCGTCGTCGAGAATTAAGTGGGACGTTATTCAAAGAATATGAGACACCTTTAGTCAAAGGACGTGTATTTAAAATATGTAATTATGAAATGCGGAAAATTATCATGAGGGGTTTACTGAAGGTTAAATATAGAAAGCAGTTCCGATTATATGGGAACAGCTAATATCGTGTCCGCTCAGATCTGACTAAAATAACCTTTTTGGGTATAATACTCAAATACGTACTGAACTATGTATTACATATATGGTTTGAACTGATTGAAGTGATAATCATTGAAAGTAAACAATTAATTGATAAAGATACCTGACGAAAAAGCATGTTTTTACGTGTTTTTTATCATTATTATTTTTTATAATTGTTGTTTTAAAACTACGTGATAGATTAGTTTTTTAAGTCGTCGGAAAAGCTGCGCCCATAATTTGACCGGAAACGAAGACATATCATTTAAAAAAATTGTCTACTTTCGTCTTCATCATGTTTTGAATTTCTCCCGCCCACTTTACCGGGTCACGACGCACAATATGTCAGTATCTGTGATTGGTTAAGGGATTTTCTTGACCAATCACAACGTTCGACCCTGACAACTTAAATCTGTTGGTGAAAACTCCGCACCTTACCAAAACTTTTTACATCAACAAGTATGGCGGAGCAGGAGAGTTTGGAGTATGGCAAAGGAGATTTTGTCCTTTTGGATGAAATCACAGAAAATGCCTTCATGGCCAACCTCAAGCTACGTTTTCAAAAGGAGCGAATTTACACGTATATAGGAGAAGTGCTTATTTCAGTAAACCCGTACAAGACTTTGAATATCTTTGGAAACGATAAAATTCAAGAATACAAGATGCGAGAACTGTACGAGAGACCACCGCATCTTTTTGCCTTGGCAGATGCAGCTTACCGGACGATGAAACGGCGGTCAGAAGACGCTTGTATCGTTATTTCTGGTGAGTTTGTTGTCTGTACTATGTAGGGTAACAGTGGAGGTCGAGGTGTCAATATAGGACTTTATTATGCAGATTTGAAACCTAGTTACTTTCGAGATAAGCTGAAAACGATACGTAACGAAGCGCTTTCGGAACAAGATGTGAATTTTTTCTTACTGGAAATTTAATTGAATGGAATTTGGAAGCCTCTTATTTGTGTCGTAACTAAGAATAGTAAAGTTAAAATTTTAATGTTAAAGTTTAATTTTTTGTTTATGTTAATTCGTTGACGTCTGCGATGCCTTCAGAATACATTACAATTCAACATGGTAATGTTTTGTTAATTTTCGTACGGCTGTAAAACGTTAACGCTTGATTTAGTTCAGGCCTGAACTTTGCAAAGAACTCTGTGTAATTTGTTGGTTAGCAATTTTGGTGCCTATCGAGAAAGCGAAAAGTTACTTTAAAACTATTGAAATTTTTCGGTTTCTGAATTTTCGAGATCTAATCTGGCTGACGTCATTTTAAGACATTTCAGAAATTCTCTTTATTGGGGATTTTTTCGGTGCTTAATAAATATGCAAAGCCTTGACGATTATAAATTCGAATAAAAATGCTCTTGACTTCTCTCTTAATATGTGAGCTGCTAAATGATGGTTCCTAAGTGAGAGAACAAATTTATTAAGTTAATAAAATTTTGGAGTGTACATGTTTTTAAGATAGGTTTTGTTAACCGTTTCATCGTGAATAATCTTTGACATGTCATCTCTTTTTAAAAGAACTTCAGCTGAGATCAGCAAATAATTTCTATTGTGTTACTTCAAAAGAAATCAATCCTGAAATAAAAAATATCAGAATTAAAGTGTTTCCTTTGATCCCTTTTTTTCTTACTCTCTTTACTTGAGAGGTCATGGATGATTTCACAAGAAGTTACACACTGATCTTCTGTGGAAAGGAGTCAATAGTTTGAAATAAATTAGAAATCTACTGAAGGAACTCGTGTCTTTTATGAAAGATTTCATTTGAGCTTGGTGAGCAATTTTTGTGTGCTCTGTTGAAAGAAATTAATCCTAAATTTGATCAAATATAAGTGTTACTTTTTTCTCTCCTTTATCCTTTCTTTTTTCCTTTCTTTTCCAGACAAGTTATTTTAAAATTAATACAAATTTAAACATTGATGATTCTCTTCAGGTGTCAAAGGCTTAAGATAAGTAGAAAATTTGTTTGAAGACTTCACAAAATGTTATGCTAAACAATCAAATCACTATATTTCTTTTTTGTCAAGACTAAAATTAAAGACACTATAACTACCCCATAGGGCTTTCAGGACCAGTACAAGTAAACCTCAAGTTAAATTCCCTAAATGAATGTTAAGAGGCTTTAATTAATTAAGCAATAATTATTTAACTGATAGGATGCATTGACTTAGCTGCATGACTCTTAGTTAACCCTTGAAATCCCATTAGTGATCAAGATAGAGGTTATCCTTTCAATAACAAAATGATATCACAGGAGATAAGTCATAATGATAAAATACCATATTCTCCAAATTAAAATCATAAGGATCGTATGACGGGTAGTAAGGAGAATTGCTTAATAAGATTGTGGGAGTGAATGGGTTAAAACTAGGATCACTTAGTCAAATTCAGAAAGAGGCTGGTTAGAGGGTACGAGTCCAAAACATCAGATTAATTAATGAATCTCTT
Source organism: Pocillopora damicornis (assembly GCF_964200805.1). Taxonomy (NCBI): domain Eukaryota; kingdom Metazoa; phylum Cnidaria; class Anthozoa; order Scleractinia; family Pocilloporidae; genus Pocillopora; species Pocillopora damicornis. Next base: position 22,334,166 of record NC_142678.1, read on the forward strand.
CTTACTCTCTCTCTCTCTCTCTCTCTCTCTCTCTCTCTCTCTCTCTCTCTCTCTCTCTCTCTCTCCCACTGTGTGTGGCTCAAAGAAGAGAAGAAGAAGTCCCTTCAATGATTTCCTTGGAGTATTGAGCCCATCAACATTTTAAGTATCACTTGCCATTACATGCAAACTGCTAAGAAAAGAGGTTTTGCATGGATTGTATTTCTCTTTACAGCTAGTCACAATTGATGCTAATTAAGCTTTACTTTGTATTTGATATTATTAAATTTATATTTTCTAACAGGTGAAAGTGGTGCAGGGAAGACCGAGGCTTCTAAAATTATTATGAAGTATATTGCTGCTGTTACAAATGTTTCAAAACAGTCTGAAGTTGAAAAGTAAGTAATTTTCTGATTTCTCATTTTCAGTAGATCAGTTTTTATGTATATTAACAAAGCCAAACAGAGTCAAAATGTTCAAAATCAAAGAAACTTATTGCTAAACAAATGGTGGATTACCACAGGTTGATTATATTATTTAAATGTGTTTGCATCGAGAGCTAAAATCAGACTTTTTGTAGTTAACTATTAATTTGGTGGTTAAACCTCATAGCTATATTGTGTTTATAAGGCAGGGGAGATTGGAGAACTCTCAGGCTACTATGCAGAATATTTGCCAGTGGCTAAATTCTGGCAGCCTGAGCTTTTTCTCATTCAGAGGTACTCACAGACTTTTTGCAAAGTGTGCTGAGGGCTGTCTGGCTCATGCCAGACCCCTTAAGCACCTCTCAAGTTAGCTAACTCTGATGGGCAAACAAAGTAGGCTGACTTAAGACTTTCCAAGACTGCTTGAGAAATCAGCAAGATATTTACAAAGCAGCACCAGTGAGAAGAGGATTCCTCTATCATTTAATACTACTCTTCTGTCACCACATTTCTATTAGTAAAAATTGCTTTAGTGTTTAGGTATGTTTTGAGTGATATTTTATACTGTATATCTCAACAGGGTTAAGGACATTCTTTTGAAGTCCAATGCAATTTTAGAGAGTTTTGGCAATGCTAAAACAGTAAGAAATGACAATTCCAGTAGGTTTGGAAAATACATGGACATTGACTTTGACTTCAAGGGAGATCCTGTGGGAGGACACATTTTTAATTACCTCCTAGAAAAGGTTTGAACATTTTCTTTGCTTGTTCATTATCGAAATCTTTAAGTTGCCAATACTTTTATTGGTATTTTTGATCAGTGCTTATGGGTATTGTCTTCTGTTGGTCAGAAATTCTAGCTCTGAGAATATAATATGTAAATTATAGTTCCCACCTTTTAAACATGTTGGAATAAAAGTTAGGTTCGGGGCTGGAGGGTTTCATGAAGGGCTTAACTGGAATTTACATAATGTATTCAAATCTGGAAACCTTTTATTGATATTTTGATTTTTTGCAGTCACAGGCTTACACAGAGCCAGCTTGAGGATCTCTTAAAAAGAGGCACCCATGACAAGCTTTTCCTGTAGATGGCATCTAATTGTTATTCTCTCCTGACGCCTTTATGAAATCATCATCCAACTTACTGAAGATACATTTCCTTAATTTATCAAATTTCTGTTTGTCTTTGTTTTTCAGTCCAGAGTTGTTAAACAACAGGAGGGGGAGAGAAATTTCCATTCATTCTACCAGGTTTGTAAATGGAGGCTTTCATGCATACCATTGTATGATAATTCAATGTCTACTGTATGGAAGATGCCCCTCAATTCACAACCCAAATGATAAGCTAGTTTTTCAATGTTAGTCTAATTTGTTGACTTGAAAGCGATCTTTGCAGCAATGAACACTAATTGAGCAGTAGTGAAAATAATACAGGCCTGTAAGGGATTTGAACTCGTGACCTCTGCAATACCAGGGCAGCTGTGCTCTACCAACTGAGCTAACAAGCCAACTGGGAGCTGGTCATTATGTTGGTTCCATATAAACCCGTGAAGTGATGAATAAATGACTGTGAATATATGAAAATGATATAATTTATGTGAACTACAGATAAAAACATGAAAGTGATCTTCACAGTAATGAACACTACTTGAATTAACAGTAATGAAAATAAGGCTTGAAAAAAATTCAGGCCTTTACAGGATTCATTACTTTACAGTTCAAGTAGTGTTCATTACTGCAAAGATTGCTTTCACATCTTTATCAGCAGTTCACTTATATGATTTTCACATATTCACAGTCATTTAATCTAATTTGTGTTGCTTCTTTTGCGTGAGATGGACTAAATTATGAAAAGTCCCTTCTTTTCAGCGAGGGACCCTCATGAAGTCATGGTACACATCATATTTCCACAGGCTTTTAAAGGAAATTTGTTATTTGAGGGCTGTGGCATTTGTTTGCTGATCTTTATAGATGCTTGTTCGTTTCAAACTTTTTCCAGTTCTCTACCAGTAATACCAACCATTTGCTTTTGCTAGTTACTCAATGGAGCACCACCTGAGACCCTAAAAGAATTGTATCTACAAGAGAAAGCTGAAAGTTATCACTTTGCCAATCAAGGAGGATGCACACAGGTATGAACACAGAATTTTTACTTGAATGTATATAGCTTGAGCCTATTGCATTTGTTACATTGCAATACTACTAATATACCATCTAGTCTTACTATCTCTCTTATTCTATTCACAAACATTACTAGTCTAGTTGGTTAAAATACTTGACTTGTGTTCTAGAGCTCCTGACTTTAGAGTACTTGTAATCCATGCTTGTAACTAGTACCAGGTCATTGAAGTCCTATCAACCAATCAGGTTTGTTTATGGAATTGAGTAATGACTATTATGTCTGCATACAGTATTTCATTATTTTGTCCCATTTTGGGCTCACATATAAGTTTTAATCCTCTTACAGGTCAAGGTGATAAATGACACAATGGATTACAAAGTTAATATTGAAGCTATGAAATCTGTGGGCTTCTCTACTGAAGAAAAGACAACCATATGGAAAATTGTTGCAGCAATTCTCCATTTGGTGAGTTTCCTGTTTTAAAGAGATATAATGTGGTAGGAAATGACAGAGAAAAATGCAGCCATTTTTTTTACTTCAGGGTAATGTAGAGTTTGTTGATGATGATGAAGAACAGGCATCCATAAAGAATAGTGAAAAACTCAACATCATTGCATTTCTCTTGGGAACTGAGCCAAGGCAAGTGGAAAAGGCTTTGTGTTACCGAGTGGTTGCAGCCAATTCTGAAGTGGTGGACAAAGGACACCATGCTAAGGAGGCATCTCACGGACGTGATGCTCTTGCTAAGGTACAATGTACTTGTATTGCAGGCTTATTTTTTGTCTGAACTGTTGTGTACCAGTGAGTCAATCTATAGGGAAGATAGCTGTCCATGTTGCATTGAGTTCACGAAATACCTCAGACCAAGTTAGACTGTGTTGTGTTGTGTTGTAAAGGGTGAAATAGCAAGGAACCCAGGGAAAATCCTCTAGGGAAAGAAGACAGTCTATTTAAGAGTAGCTAGGGAGACATTATAAGTTTTTTCATATTTTGTATTGGTGGATTTTATTGTTTTTCTTTCAGGCCATATATGATCGTCTTTTCACATGGATTGTAGGACGGATTAATGATGTGACTGAACTACGCGATGAAGTGACTCATGGAAAGTGTTCGGTGATTGGAGTGCTTGATATCTATGGCTTTGAGATCTTTGACAACAACAGCTTTGAGCAGCTATGCATCAATTACTGTAATGAGAAACTTCAACAGCTGTTTATTGAACTGGTGCTGAAACAAGAACAAGAGGAATACCAACGAGAAGGAATTCAGTGGGAGGAGGTATGTAGCTGCAGCACTAAACAATATCAATAGCATTTATAGATAGTGAAAAAGTCTACATGATATGAGAATGTTGAGTTGCTTGGATTTTATTGATATTGTAGATTGAATACTTCAACAACAAGATCATCTGTGACCTGATTGAGCAAAACCACAAAGGTGTTTTTTCAATCATGGATGAGGGATGCAGGAGCATCGGTAAAGTGTCTGATATGGTATGTTCTCTACTCCAGATATAGAATGATGGGTATATTCTGGTCAGGAATTAATGAATGTTAGACAACAGAGGATCTTAACATGAAATCTATAGAAAATTAGTCAAAAGCAAGCCAGAGGTTTTCAATGTCATTGATTGGGGGTTGTGCAAAACTCAAAGTGTACCATTGTAGAGGTGCTACTGCATGAACCATAGGTTAGGCAGAGATTCAATCACCTCCCAAGTTTCCAGTGTCTTTCAAGAATGATATTAAGTAATTTTTTTTCAGTGAATTATACTTAGGATATTAAGGGGTTGTCTAAGTCCTGTTGATCCTATTCTTACAGATGTTGCTACAAACCATGGACCAAAAGTTGGGAAAACACAACCACTATAAGAGCAGGCTGGTGAGATGACAATTACAAGTAAACAAGTTGTGGATTCGAATGAAATGAAAATAGGCTCTATTTTTAAATGCTGGTAAACCTTGCAACACCCCCTTATTTAGGACGAAAATGTTCTTTGGAATTGGATTGTAGGCTAATGGACAAACCTTGTACCCATGCTCAGGGAATTTTTGAGCCTTAGCATAAATCTATTTTCTACAAACCTCACCATTATCTACAATCCTGGGTGAGCCATGTGAATCACTGCATGGTTCAAAGGTTAACAATTTGAAGAGTTGGACACAGGTCACCATTTTCTCATTTGCTTTTCTTGAGACCTTACTTTTCAACCTCTTTTATTCCAGACTGACCCCTCAAACAAAGCAATGGAATTTCACAAGCATTTCTGCATCAAACATTATGCAGGAGATGTGATGTAAGTCATTATCAAAGGATGATCAAAACATTGATTGAATGGGGATGCTATCAGGGATGACTTGTCTCTAAACGAAAGCTCGTAGCCTCTCCAATCGATTCTCCGTACTGTCTGCCATATGTTCTTTCAATTTCTGCTATAAGAGTTTTGGTGTTGAATAAAGTAACATCCCCTAGTTGCTGTTTCTGGCCAGGAATAGGCTATTACTACTGGGAGAGAGAGGGTGAAGAGGCCACTTCCACGGGAAAATAAATAAGAAACACGTTCTTGAATGGGTGGAAAGTTGTTTCCGATTTTTCGGAGAAGAGATCTTCTTCGATTAACTGATCATTTGGCTGTTTTTCTTTATTTTTTTTTAATTATAGATATTCAGTTGTGGATTTCTTGGACAAAAACAAGGATAATTTGTATCAAGATTTCAAAAGACTCCTATTCAACAGGTATATGCACTTCTTCTGGTATTGTTTTATTAAACTGTCGCGCGCCTTCAGGCGCCTTAAGCTTGTAGTTTGACAGCACGCACATCTACATTGATAATCAAAAGAAGTCATTTTAGCTCGTACGTAGTCATTTCTTTCCTTCTGTGGGGGCGAAGCGAGGAAGATCCGGCGTTCCTGGCCTGCCGCTGGTCGCACTTCGGCCTACTCAGTGTATAATGTGTATGCGAGTTTTGCCAGAAGATTGGCCGACTGTCCTTAAAAAAAACTTTTCACAATGATTGTCTTTTGGAAGTGTGGTTGGAATGAACAACTCACTAAATAATAGAAAGTTTGTTGTGTGTTTTACCTTTTTGTACAGTTCGCACAAAATTCTCCAAGATATGTGGCCAGAAGGAAAAGAAGACATTACAAAGGTATGGTAACGTTAAAATATGCTTGTTGCCGTTTACTCGGTTCACGACTGTGAAACTGCCTAAAACTTGCTTTTTGATGAAGTAAGGGTTATTTGGCTATATGATGAAAACAACCAATCTTTTTAGGAGACGACAAGTTACTTTCATCCCGAACACGGACCGCCTTTTGATCCAATCAGCGGTGATGTTAGTATTACAGCTACAATATTGAAAACCAACGTGACTGTTTTGTTTCTTTTTTTTTAAGTCCAAGCACTTGCACCTGATTACTGCAGTCATGGATTAAGCATATTTGTTTTACTCTTTATTTCCTTTATTATCACTTTTCATGATAACTTTTGGCTACAAAGATATTTGCACCGCTCGTATTATCCCTAATCTTATTTTCGGAAATCTTCGTTGATTCTTCGGAGAATTTCCGACTTCTGTTAAGAAAAATTGCGGAGTTTTAGTCAATGTAAACCGAAACATTGATTTTGACCTTGTAAAGCTAACTCTCCAGCTGATGAAAATTGATATTGACTGGCACTGTGTTCAACTTTTTCACCAAGGAGAATTCACACCAAGGTTCGTCGTGATGCAAAAATAAAATCTAGATTATCGCTCGCGTTTCAGTGTTATTGCCTAATAGTTTCAATGAAAACCTAAGTGATTGGTAAATCGAAAAAACAATGCATGGAGCGCTTTTCGATTGAGTATCGTAAAAGCAGAAGGTAAACAGAAAGAAATAACAAGCCAACCGTCTAAAGCGCGGGAAAAGGCATGTGGCCAAGTCGTGATTGGGTTAAGTTTTGCACATGTTTGGTTGAGAGAGTGGCGCGAGTTTTCTGAGCTAATCACAGAGCGAAGTTAAGCGAAACTCCTCTGCGTTTTTCTCGGTCGACTGCAGTATGACTTTACTAGCCTAGAGGTCTGCCAGGCAAACAACAGCCAAAAAGATTCTTTAGACCTTGTCGATATTGTCTGCAAAAAATAAAACAAATCCAAGGATTTATCGCACCGTATGCGAGAACCAGTAAGAAGGCAATAATCGAAAAGAATTTGAAGCCACAAGACGATATCATAGTGCTGTTCGATGAAAGCAAGAGTAGCGCCCAGTAGATACTGAAGGGAATCCAACACAGCACAAACGCCAACACGATTGCAAAAGACATCTTCAGGACATTTCGCTCTCTCGCTGAACGCTCTCTTGCGTTGACTGACTGCTCACCTGGAAACTTTTGCGACTTGAGGCGGAAAATGATGATCATGTAAAGTATGGTAATCAAAACTAATGGAAAATAAAAGAATAAAATGAATTGTCCCAAAGTGTAGTTTTTAATGGAGGGCAACCCTCCAACAGTTTTGGTCCACTCCCACTTACACGCTATCATTCCTGGATAAGTAACAAGTTTTCTGTAAAATAAGTTTGGAGTCTGGAGGATCATGGCGGCGATCCAGGTGTTAGGGATGAAGATTCGGCACATCTTTAAACTAATTAGCGGGGAACGGAGAGGGAAAACCACAGCTCCAAATCTATCCACTGCTATCAGAACTACACTCTGTGTAGACACATAAATGGCAACATTCGAGAAGAAGGGCAGCAGCTTGCACAACGCCTCTCCAAGACCGTCACCGGTTAACCAGCTGTCGAAATATAACATCGCTGAATTCCGTGTAAATACTATTACAGAATAAAGCAGGTCGGACATGGCCATGTTTACGATGAAAAAGTTGTTCGGTTTTCTCATGCTTTTCGTGTTTAAGACAATTATGACGATGAAGATATTACCAACGAACGAGGTAGCAAAGAACAGACAGTAAAGGAAGGGTAGACTGATTCTGCCTTCTGTAGGATAGGAGCAGCTCAATGGTCGTGTTTCTTGCATGGAGGTAAAGTTTGCAAAAATTGCCTTGATCGTTTACCTTAGTTGTCTTGTTCAAGAACGTTTCCTTCAATTCTTAAGTCTTCTGGATCGGAAATACTCTTCAATTTCAATTACTTTGGCTGGCGAAGGAAATATTACCAAAAGGAGGAAAGGCGTCGCCGGACCATCATCGCGGGCGATTACTTTAAAGGAAAACTAAACCTACATTTGCTGTCATTTCTTTTGAATGAAGAAGATATCAAATCTATGGGTGAAAACATTACTTGAATGGACTTCCTTCGAAGTCTTTCCAAATTGATACTTGTCATGATCTTGCATTAGGAGACACTTCAAATGTGACGTTGATGTCATAAAGCCAACGCAAAAAAATTAATTTATTTTAGTTTCTTAATGAAGGTCGGCCCACTAAAGTGACAAAGTTTGTTTGTTCCGTGGGCGTGAGCCTGCTTTCGTTTTGGGAATTATCAAACAGATAGAAGGAACTTCTGTAATAAGATCAGGGTCATCCTAGTATTAAATGAAAACTATAACGATTTTGGTTTGGTCGGTTTTCGTCGCCGGATAAAAAATGTCAAAGTTAACGGAAGCCTCTATTATTAACCATTCAGATGCATCAGAAGATTGACTTTCATGACGTCCCAAAATTTTAAGTTTGTTGTCATTATTTTTGTCAAGAATAGCAGTTTCCATTAAGGAACTTTAAAATAAGGGTTAAACTTTCATTTCGTGAAGCAAATAGCTTTTTTTTTACAATAACCTTTTTTAGCTTCAAGGGTTCAAGGCTTGTTACACGATGCCTCTGTACTTTAATAAATGATCACTTTTGATGCAACCGCCGAATTTTCATATCAATCGCTTTCCTTACGTTAGAGGCTGAAAAATATCCATTAGTGAATTTTTTTTAACTATAATACTGCTGATTTAATTATCAATCTCCAACAAATATGAAGTAAAAACGGTGATCATTTCTTTGTAAGCCGTCTAATAGCAACATAGACACCCTTCTGTAAAAGATGCAACAATGTCTTGGAAAGATATTTTATCAGAGTGATGTGTTACTTACAAAAAAGATAAGCGATGTTTCTGACTCTAATACTTTTGGTAGAAAATTTTTATACTAAAATTTGAACGCTTAATCATTCTTTCAGAGTAATAATGTAAAAAACTGAAAAACCTTGCAAAATTCTCTGGGTATTTGGACGGTAATTTGTCAGTTCATGGAGTGGCGAATTTTAAAAGTAAACATGGTTAAGTGCACATCACTATCTTCCTCCTGAATGAGAGCATATGTTCCTATTGGCGTTCCGTATCCAGAGCAATGGATGAAATTTAATGAATGAAGAAGAACAAACTACCCTCTGTACTACTAGTGCGACTTTAATATCCATGCCCTAAGCAGAGAGTTTTGATGGGGTTTTTGGTTTCTCGGATTGCTACAGAGCGATTGCTGCACGCAAACACGCGTGGACATGACTGACGGTGAATCATAATAAACATTTTAGCGTTCATCTTTGGGAAGGCTATATTGATAGTACAGAATTCAAGGTTTAAGAATGCGACTAACTTAAGACTTTTGAGTCGCTCACTCGGCGACTGCAATGATCATCCTAGTTTCCTAGGACAAAGAACTGCATGTATTGAAACGGAACATTACGACGATGTGCCATGGGTAGCCTTGAATTTAGTAGAAAAACAGCCAAGGAAGTTCTTTGACGATGATTTCCGCTGAAAATAAAACAGATGCAGGGGTTAATAGCGCGAACCTCAGTTTTATAAACTCCCAAGAATATAATCAGGTGGTGTCCAATATTTTGTAATGGATCAATATCCCAGTCAATGTTTTAGGCACGAAACATACAGCGTACGCAAGCACGATAGCAATGGACATCTTCAATCCTTGTCGCCCTTTCTTCCCTCGTTTTTTTCCTTAAGCTGTCTGATTGCTTGCCTCGTATCTTGTGACACCTGAGATTCGAAACGATGATTGTGTAAATAATGGTCATGAAAACCAAAGGGAAATACAACAGTATGATACAAACTGACAAATAGTAATATTTAAAGGACGAGAACTGTCCAAAGGCTTCGTTCTACCTTTGCAAACAATCAAGCTTACTCATCTGCTTGGACTTGATGACTCTTTGGTAAAAGAGAACTCGTGATCGAGCAGCCAATGTAGCGATCCAAGTGGCACAAAGCTGGCAACAGCAGATCGGACATGGCCGTGTTTGCGATGAAGAAGTTGATGGGGCTTCTCATGGTTTTTGTCTCGTAGACAATTATTCCGATGAAGATATTTCCAATCAGTGAAACAACTAAAATAAGGCAATAGGCAACGGTTTTTCCGACTCTTTCTATTGTTGGGTTGCTACAATTTGGTGGATGAGTTCCATTCATCGTTGTGTTCAGGCCTGTCATAGTTGTCATGATTCTCAGCGTTTTGTTCAGTGAAATCCACGTATTGCCTGAAGTACAGATGTAACTGTGTGGTCGGCTTTCGCAATTAGAACAGAAAAATTAAAAAGCCTCCCCGATTTACCGTTATTTAATTTTTTTTGTCTTGTTGGTATTTCTTTTTAAAGAATATAATTCTATCGCCAAGGAAAGAAATTTGCGTAAGGAGGCTTGACAAGGTATTCTATTGTTTACAGTGGGCGTAAAGCAGTCAAAAAAGTAGAGAAGTGTATGTCCAGTCAGAGACTTAGACCGATCGCTCAGGGAGGTCAACCAATGTGATGTAAAAACTGTTAAGTTAACCACTGATTTTTCCGAAAGAGAAAACCAAATCTGGCAGAACTACTTAATTTAGTATGTATATGGGGGATAAAGGGAAACATATAGCTTGTTGATTGATTTTGCGTAGGAAGAATGGAAAATCTATCTTTCACCGTCTCGTATCGAGTCCAAAATTAACTTTTTCAATCCAAAACCGAAAGTTATCACATGTAAGTGTATTGAAAAATGACAAGAAGCGTTAATAAGACAAACCACCGATAAAAACTCGCAGCAATTGAGGTACAAAGGAGTCCAGTGGGAAGAATACAAACACAAAAAAGTTTCTTGCTCGCTTGTATCCTTGTCAAGTTAATTGAAGAAACTGTTGGCTTCCCAAAAGGTCAATAAAACCTGGTGTAGAAACACTTGTTCAAAAACGCGGAAATTTTCTAATGCCTGTTGGAGGATTTTTTTCAAATTGCATGCACTTATATGATTGGCTGTCGCTTTTACATTACGCAAAATGTTGCTAACCTAAGTTCATTGTTGAATAACAATTTGTGCTTCGATCTACGCTCTTATGATTTGATATGCTGTTGCAATCAAGTAACAGAAAACGAACTGAACTGAATCAATTTCAGTAAACGTCTTACTTTACAGCGATACAGGAGCTCTTCAACATTTTACTCAAACACTACAATAGCACAGTAATGCAATGTTTATCTCGTTCAACTGTAACAGAGTACTGAAGCGTTAATTAATTACTCCTGTTGCCCAGAAGAAGAGCATTTAAAGATATTTTTAAAACCTTGACGATAATTTCCGGCATAAATAAAACAGATGCAAGGGTTTATAGCACAGTTTGAATGCCACACGAAAAATACAATGGCGTTGAAATACTGGAGGCCACAAGACGCTAAAGTGGAGCGGTTCAATGAATATAGAACTAAGACCCAGTAGAAACTGAATGGCAGCCAGCATATTGCAAATGTTAGAACGATCGCAATGGACATCTTCAGTACATTTTTCTCCCTTCTCGCTCGTATTTCTCCCGCGTTGACCGATTGCTCATCGCGAATCTTGTGAGAGTCGGATCTGAGTTTCAAGAGAATTGCAAGGTAAAGTATGGCAATCACAATAATTGGAACGTAGCTAAAGACAACGAACATTGCTAGAATGTATTTTTTAAACGATAAAGATTCTCCAAAGGTTTCTTCCCACCGCCGCGTGCACTTCAGCCCCTCTGGAGACTCGACTAGTTTATAGGAGGACATATTTGGCCACATGACAACCGTGGCGATGATCCAAGTTGTGAAAATGAGGAATCCGCACAGCTTAGAACTGACGAGTAGAGAACGGAAGGGGAAAAACACTGCTCCAAATCGATCCACTGCTATCAAAACTAGGGTCTGAATCGACACGAGAGCCGAAACAATTCCAACAAATGGAACTATCTTACACAAGGCCACGCCAAGAGGACCTCTGATCATCCAAGTGTCGACGTACAGCTCTGTCACAGTCCTAGGAAACTGGAACAACGGGAATAGCAGATCGGACATGGCCATGTTTACGATGAGGAAGTTGATGGGCCTTCGCATGGTCGGCGTTCTGAAGACAATCACACCGATTAGGATATTTCCAATCAGAGAAACAATAAATATGAGGAAATAAGAAGAAGTTTTTCCAATTTTTTCTGCTGTGGGATTGATGCAGCTTTGTGGCTGTGTGCTATTCATCGTTGTACTCAAGTTTGCCAAAAAAGTAGTGGTCGTGGCTTCCCCTCCTATTTCAGTGATTTTACGAACGAACTCGAGGAGGTGCGTGCACTTCTAGCAAAAGTAATGCTCGTGTTTACAGAAAATCTTACTTGTTAAAGGAGCACTGTTTTGCATCCTTATTTTATATACTGGCGCCAGCGTGTGGTCGGCCCTTGTAGGAGACCTCTTCAACTTGTCGGAAATTTCAAATTTATCACTTGGAAAAACAAACTTCATAACGAGAGGGGGTAGGGCTCAAGTGTTTGGTAATGAAAATTTCCAGTTTGTGCATCGCAGATTGTGTATATTTTAAAACCTCTAATAAGACTTGAGGTATAGCCACGGCCCACGATCATGAGTAATTTCTTCAAATTTGGAATTATAACTTCAAGTTCTTGATCAAAGGAACACCTAGGTAAATGGCACCTTGTCACAGGCGGGGAATGCTTGATGCAATTTTGGAATAGATTTTTTGAGCAGTTGAATACTTAGGTAGCTTTATTTTCAACATTTGTATAGTTCTAATAAACCTCTTGTTTTCGAATTCGTTGTTCGTATGGCACTACTTAGGTAAAAGACAAGATAACTAATTTGCGAGATGTCGTCACTCCTTTTACAATGTGCAAAGTGTTCGGAAATTGAAATTTTTTTGTAATTGGTTTTTAGAACGCTTTTCGAAGTTTGAAAAATAAAAAGCCTTTTTAGGGGGTAAAAGTTCTAGGGGGGTATAGTTCTAATAAACCTCTTGTTTTCGAATTCGTTGTTTGTATGGCACTACTTAGGTAAAAGACAAGATAACTAATTTGCGAGATGTCGTCACTCCTTTTACAATGTGCAAAGTGTACGGAAATTGAAATTTTTTTGTAATTGGTTTTTAGAACGCTTTTCGAAGTTTGAAAAATAAAAAGCCTTTTTAGGGGGTAAAGTGAGACATCTGGCAAGATTTTTTGCTCGGCATGCTTGCAACGTTGGAAATTAAATTTTAAGGCGAGTAAAAATTTTTTGTTTAAATCTTCGTCTTAGCTGTGGCTTGAAATTCCCCAGTTTAACTACCGCTCCCTTGTCGATATATTTTATTATTCCAATTATTCACTGTCACCGATTTTTTTATTTCGTTTTTTGTTGGTTATCGTAAATGAAATGGTAGAGGAACAAGCACAGCTTAAGATACACTATTTTAGAAAGATCTCTAAACTTTTCCGCACAAATTGCTGGAAAAAAAAGCAAGATAAGCTTAACTATTACATCAACCCGGCATACTGAAGAACGATCTTCTCTATGTAGTTTTCCACTTTTGTAAACATGGAATCCTCCTAAATTGTTTTCAATCGAAAACAAAGTTTATTGTGTCGGTTCATGCCAAGGTTATTCTATCTTTAGAATTTGAACACTGACAAAAAACGAGAAGAATACGGTCGTCAACTGTTGGAAAGCGCGCTAAAGCAAAAACCTGCGTGGTATACCACCACTTGTTTCTTGTGAATTTAATTTCCTTAGACAATAAACTCCGCATGTCTTCTTGCTTGTGTGCAACCGTAAGAAAACCACTACCTATCGGAAAATATGTAATGCACGCAGGAAATACATTTATAGATGGTAATGACGAGTTTCCGTTGAGGGAAATCAAATCACGAGCAAAGGTCTCTCTTGAACTTTAGTTTGTGTTTTATTCTATTCTACCGATCTGAAATGGCATTACTCCAAGTGTAAAAGGATCAGCAATCTCAAATCATACCAGGTTGTCGAATAAGGATTCATTTAAGACATTCTTCAAGACTTTGCTATCGAGGGATATATGAGAGTCGACGATAGATGTGCTATCTGAGACGATTGGAATTATGAGAATGTATGACTTTCATGACGTCTCATGGTCCGAGTTGCTCCGATTTTTGATACAGGGGTAACTCATACAATTAGTTGTTAAAATTCAATCTGAAAATTCATGTTATCCACAGGTTACCCAGCGTCCTCTTACGGCTTGTGCCCTGTTCAAAGGTTCAATGATAGCTCTTGTGGAGAAACTAGCTGTTAAGGTATTTTTTTTCCTCGTTACTTTGATGAAATCCTCAGTGAAATAAGTGTGAATGATAGAATAAGCGAGATGGTTAGTTTTGAGCTCGGTAAAGAAATAGAGAAAGATGTTTTTCGTCCTGTCACGAGCGTGGGACAAGACGAAAAAATTCAGTCCCCATGAGGAATCGTCATCGGGGACTTAGAATCTTTTCTTTGTCCCACGCTCGTGACAAGAGCGTGGGACAAGACGAAAAAATTCAGTCCCCATGAGGAATCGTCATCGGGGACTTAGAATCTTTTCTTTGTCCCACGCTCGTGACAAGACGGAAAACATTTCCCAAATGTGAATGATGTATTTAAAAACTTCCGTCATTTCTATTCTAGAAACCATTTTATGTCCGATGCATCAAACCAAATGATGCGAAGTCGCCATCACTTTTTGACGATAGACGAGTCGGTCATCAGGTAACTAAGACGTACAATCAAAATTAGAAGTGAGCCCCAACCTGCTGGTTGTTTTCATCGATTGGAAGGCAGTTAGTGATTCGGCCCAATGGTCAGTGCACTGGACTCCAAGTCGAGAGGTCTAGGTTCGAGACCTGGCTGGGTCAATATGATGTGTTCTTGAGCAAAACACTTTCCTCTCGCGATGCCTCTCTCCACCCAGGAGTGGAATGGATGGGTGCCGGCAAATTGTCAGGAAAGCCTGATGAAATGTTGGGGGCACATTTGCGATGGACTGGCATCCCAGCTAGGGATAGTAGTAATACTCTTAGTTGCTGCCCGTTACATGGAAACCAGGATAAGCTCCGGCTGGCTAGGCCAATAGGCTCGAGTACAGATTTGTTGTGATTTAGAGAGACGAGACATTTGCTCCTTCCAGGAGCACAGATCGGAAACAACAAGCTGCCAGGGAAACCGTACTAGTAGTTTTGAAGTGGAATCCCGCTCAGGGGAGTTATAATTGCTTTCGTTTGCCACAAAAACGGTTTAGTGGTGTAGACCACTTAATTCGTTTTCCGGGTATTGGACAAATAACAAGGGGTGAAGTAGAGAGCATTTCTGACTACTGACATTGTATTTGTTGTAGGTGGAATACCTTGGCTTGATGCAGAATCTGCGTGTGAGGCGAGCTGGATTTGCCTTCAGGATGCATTACAAACGATTTCTTCAAAGGTGGGGCAGTGATGGGAACCACCTTTAAGTAAAATTCGCGCCGGAAGAAATTCCTTTTTAAAAAGTTATTGAATTCTTTCAAGTTTGAATTCAGCATCAGGACCTTAAATAGACCAAATGTTTACTTTTGTCAAGCCGCCAAACTTTAAATGACAGCTGTAATGTTTCTAAGATGGTACAATCTTTAAAATTTAATCCTTGTTATATTTTACCGCAGGTATAAAATGCTTGTGGACAAAACTTGGCCTACCTACAGTGGGATTGACAAAGATGGTGTTGGTGAAATCATCGACCGGTCAGGTTTTTCCTCTGATGTCAAATACGGTCGAACTAAGCTGTTTATTAAGACACCTAAGACTGTGTTCGAGCTGGAGAAGAGGCGAGCGGAGATTGTGCCAAACTTAGTGCGAATTCTTCAGAAGGTAAGGAGCAGTTGTTTGCAATCAACAGGTGGAAGTTGTGAAAATTACAGGCACTGATAAGGCGTAAGGTATTTTTATCCAATTAGAAAAACGCGCTTTGTTTGCGGGTTCATAATTTCCCTTTCTTTTATATGATATTATCATTGTTTTACGGTTTGTTTTACAGCACTGGCGAGGTGGACTGGTCCGAAGGCGCCTGAAGAAGGTTCGTGCGGTATACCTGATCATGGATAACTTTAAAAGATATCAGCGAAGAAAGTTCGTATTACAGATTCAAGACGCCTACAGGTACAAACCACTCCTAACTCAATCCTTAGCCACTATGGATTTGAATAAGCAAAACTGATTGAAGGCTAGGTTTTTTCGTTTGTCTCATGAAGTAGTCACGTGTGATGTAGGTCGCGACGTTTCGACTTCTTCAGGCGATGAGGTCGACTGGTCATGCGTGATCTTGTAAGCATGATGATGCTCTGCTGTGATTAGTTGTTTTTCAATAGCTCTGATTGGTGCATTTCGATCCTTGCTGTTTCATTCAGTGATTTGCTCCCTCGGCGGTCCGCTGTCGCACGGCTCTCCCGTTGGTGTGTTTTTTGATCAAGAGCATCCACGCTTCTGGAATTTCTATTCCACTATCCCTGTTGATGTTGTTGGGGTGAATTCTTATATGAATTGCCTCTTTGACTCTGCGCGTGTAGTAATAAGGGTCACGATCAATAAACTTAACTTCTTCCAGAGTGGCTTGTGCCCGGTGTTGTGAGCATGCTCTGAAACGGCGGAGGTCTCGGTAAGGGCGAGTCGGATGTCTTGATCGTGCTCTTTAATTCTGTCTTGCATAGGCCTTCCGGTCTCTCCGATGTACACCTTGCCGCATTTACAGGGAATCCTGTAAACTACGCCATCTTATTTAGCCGGGTCGATAGCATCTTTTGGTCGTACTAACTGAGATCTTAGCGTAGTCTCCGACTTGAAAACAGCGCGTACGCCTTGTTGTTGTTGGCAACGGCGAAGCTGTTCGGACAGACCTGACACAAGGTAAAACCGCAGTAGCTTTGAACTCGTTGGCGGGTTCGGCACTGTTGTGAGGTTTTCCGGTCTTGGTAAGTTTCTGCAAGAAAGGAAAAGGATAACCATTAGAAACCAGAACAGATGACAGATGTTTTTTCTCCTCGGAGATGACGGAGGGTTTTGTTACGAGACGTTTGGCGCGCTCGTAAAGGCACTTAACAATACCGCGTTTTACTGATTGAGGGTGGTGTGAATCATACGCTAAGTATTGATCGGTGTGCGTGGGTATCCTGTATACGCTGGTGGTGAGTCGGCCGTCAGGTTCTCTTAAAACTGCGGTGTCTGAAGAAGACTAGGAGTATGCAGTCGAAACGTCGCGATCTACATCACACGTGACTACATCGTGAGACAAACGAAAAAACTTAGCTTTTATTGTTGTTCACCACGATAAATAACCACGACCTTTTTTACGCAAATTGATTAAGTTGTTCAAAGCCAAGTGTTACCTTACTTTTTCTTTTACTTCTCAACAAAATCCGTACACTGTTCAGACAACTGGGGGTGTGGAATAGGTCTGATCAGTGGACTCACGATTATAATTATTGACATTATAAATATTTGTTCCTTCTCTCTGCAGTGACTGTAAGCAGCGCGGTGACTATGGAAAGTCTATTACCCCACCCACCCCCCTTAGGACATGCCAAGAAATCGCCTCTCTCTTAGCGAAAATCTTCGGAAGGTGAGGCGAACTTAAATAAGTGATGCAGAAATTTCATATGAATCGATGAGAAAGTACAGAGGTTGCTGGTCCATGTTCGTTTCTTGAAGTGATGGCAAAATCACCTGGCTGAACGAATGTGCAGAAACTTCGTGAACTTTACTAGACCAGAATCCAAATCCTTACCTAAATTAAAGTTAGCCCAAGTTATGCGTAGGCTCTACTTCCGTCGTGTTCTGGACTCTGGTCTTCGTTCATCTTCAGTCGGTGCTTGGGATGCTTTCCCGAAAAGCGATAAATTATCGCGCCTAAATAATGCTCAGTTTGCAGATTTCGACACGCATTAGTTGTTATATATTTCTCAGGCTCGGTTTTGGAATTTTATTTTTGTGTGTTTGTCAAAGGTGGTGGGCCTCTAAGGTGTTGTCACGCATTCCAGATCAAGACCGTGACGAGGTTATGTTGAAAGCTGCAGCGTTTGATTGCGTGGGAGGAAAGCGAAAGAACTGGGCACTGCAGACACGATGGCGTGGAAACTACCTTGCAGAGGTAATTGTGGAAATAGCCTGTTTTCATTGTTTCGCAGTAGTAAGAGGGAGGTATCAATATTCCTAGCGGGAGATAAGAGAGAAGAAGAAAAGCTTGGTTCAATCAACTGCATTCTTAACGCAAGTTCTGTGCAAGGTGGTAATTCTCAGTAAAGAAAAAAGCGGGAAAACATAAAAATCCTTCGAGTAGCTTCATTATTTAGCTCTCTTATTTGCTTTTTTTAATCTTGTCCTTAGCCCGAAGAAAACTCCCAGTCTGAGGTGTTTAAAAGAAATGTTGTCAATAGATTCACGACGAAGGGAGAAGAGGTGTTGTTCTCTTCTTATGCCAAGAAGGTAAACTTGTCACTTTATAGTCTTGGTATCACACATAAATGCCTTGTAAAACCTGTCAGAAATGTAATCCTGAGTTTTTGGGTAACTTTTTTTTTCCCCTGGTTTCACTCTGTGATTCTGTTTGCAGGTGAACATGAAATTGAAGGTGGCTGACCGCATTGTGGTGGTGACAACTTCAGCCATTCTTAAGTTGGACAACAAGTACAAAGTCATGAAGACAATACCACTTGACATGGTAACTGAACTTCTTGCAGTAATTGTGTCACCAAGTTTTTTATTTGTTTATTATAAATTATTTTGGATGATAACTTGAGTCTGCATCATTGAACAGATGCGTAACGTAAGTTTCTTGGGTATCCCAACCGCTTAGCTAACCGACAGACAGACTGGCTGACTCATTTCTGATTGACTGACTGGCTGACTCATTTCTGATTGACTGACTGGCTGACCTTCTGACTGTCTCACTAATTCATCGACTGATTGACAGATTGACTGTGTGACTAGCTGAGCATCACTGAATGAATGACTGAAGGACTGATTGGTACACTTACTGACTGACTAAGTGATCGTGACTGACTGAGTTACTTACCTACTATCTGTTTATTATATTATTATTATTATTATTATTATTATTATTATTATTATCTTCCCTTCTCTTTGATCAATCGAGGCTGACAGGTCGCTCACTGGATTGATTACCTTGATTATTGACAATTGTTGCATGGATTAATGGACTGTGATGGATTCTTTGACTTATTGATTCCCAAACTGAATAATTAGTTGTTTGAGAGATTGATTGACTCCTCGATATATTTATTGACAGGTGACAGGAGTGAGTCTTACTCCAGGTGACGATCAGCTGTTAGTAGTTCACCTCCAACACAATGACCTGGTCGTCTGTTTGTTCAACGAGTCTAAAGCCAACAGAGTGGCAGAACTTATGGCGAACCTCTACCTGCAAATATATGAGTAAGCTGTTCTCTGTTTTTCCTTTGACTCTACCGTACGAAATCATTTTTGAATCGGTTGAACTTATTTTTGAAATTATTCTCTTTTTTCATATCTCACCTTTTTTTCTCCCTGTAACATTCTGGTCATGTTGTTAGCACGCTAGCTAGCTAGATTCTAGACCAAGATATGATGTTTTGTTCTTGGACCGGACACTTTGCTTTCACGGTGCTTCTTTCTTCCCAGAGGTGTAAATGATATCGGTGAACTGTCAGAAAAACCCTGACAAAATGCCGGGAACTAACATCTCATCCGGGGAGGAGAATCAATACTTTCACTTCCACTTCCACTTCCACTTCCGTCACACTACCGCAACTTGAATAGTGTCATTTTTCCCACCCTCGAGAGAGCTTGTTGAATTTGAGGTGAGAGTAACGGCCAGGTGGAATGCTGGAATGAACTGGAAGAAAACAGGAATATATATTTATCGCCACAAGTAGATAAGCAAGGTGTTAAGATGTTAAAGTTTAGAATTTCTGGATTTGTATGTATACACAGGAAGTCTCGTAAGATGCTGAATGTTCGTGTAGACTCACGGGTAAAATGTGAACTGGGTAAGAAAGCGTACAACTTGACGGTGAAAAACGGACCCGAAAACTCTGCCATGACGTTCAAGAAGGTTGGTAACAACGATCTGACACTACTCTGGCCGGAATCTGGGTAACGGTGAAAAACGGACCCGAAAACTCTGCCATGACGTTCAAGAAGGTTGGTAACAACGATCTGACACTACTCTGGCCGGAATCTGGGTAACGCCGAGCAGATAAATTTTTTACAAAACTTTATCTTTAGGTCTTTTTGTTGACTGGAAACTTGAACGAGTGAAAAGTCCATGTACGGTCATCACTTTTGTAATTAAAAATAATCGCTCCTTTAAAGAGTGACTTTTAAGAAAAATATTCACGAAAGGAACATGTAAGTTGAATTTAACTTTTAGATCTGCGATAACTTAATATATGCTGCAATGTTTGTCAATAAGCTGGACTTATTAAAGGGCTGACCCAGCCCTTACAGAAATTTTATTAAAACTGTAATTTCTGCAGCGTGGTATTATATCTTCTTTTGCTTCTTTTGCCCCCCAGTTTATTTCCTCAAACCTGAGAGCTATTTTCAGCCTTGTTTTCCAGTTGATGCTGCGTTTGCCATCGTGGTAGTTATTACGGTCACAAAAGGTGGCCGACATTTATTCAAGAATCTAAAAGACAAGATAATTTTAAGGAAAGAACGTAACGAATTCTTTAAATTCGACTTCGATTGATCTACGTGGCGTATTAAAAAAACTGCAGCAACAACAACCATTACGAAAGATACAAAAGGAAAAAAGGAGTCTGCTTCTGAGATGTCACACGTTTACCCAATATTATAGCAATTATCAATTCAGCTTACGGTAATAAGCTCATTCAAAGTCATCTCTCACCTCAACCCTCCCGCAAGAAGAATCTAAGAAAGTTGCGTTTAATCCATGAAATTTGTTTGAATTTTGTGGTGGCCATTTTAAATTTTCTAATACGCAGTCAATGTTTGGACATGCATCTACGTCTTGGGCGATTGGAAATTTCCGGAAGATACCTTCAGTTTCCGATTGAAATATAAGCTACGAGAGCTTTTCGAGTGTTTGTGGGTTCCAGACCTCGCACAAACTAACTACTATCCGAAAAACGGACGCCACAAAACCGATTTGAAATAAAGTAAGTAAATTAAATTTGTGGTCACTGCGGTGAAAAAGAAATTGGGTTCAAAGAACAACAACGAAGATAAAACGGAATGAAACTGGTTTGGACCAAAACCATGCAAGAGACGAAGTAATCTTTAAGGAGCTACGCTAGGCAAATAGTTTAAACATGAACATATCTATTCCACAAAAGAAGCCCTGACTTCACTAATACTTAAACATTTCTACTTTTTACATTCAAATAAACGCTTTAACTGCATAGGTAAATGGGAAGTGTAGAAGGTCCGGCGTTAGGGGAAGAATTTGCGGAAAGAGATAGAGTTAGTAGAGTCAATTTATAAAGCATTTCCTTTCAAATAAAATCCAAACTGTTTAAGTAAACAACAAAATCTAGTTTCTCAGAATCTTGATAATGTCGGTATAGGTATTCACATGATTTCGAATGAAATTTGGAATAAATCAACACGAATAAATTTTTCAAGGCTAACCAAATTGCACGAGCCCGTAGGGTGAGTGCAATTTGTAGTCTTTGAAACTGACATTTACGAGTGCTGATTTACTCCAAATTGCAGGAGAAAAATCATTTCCTAACTTGTTAATAATATTCAGGCAAAAGTATGACTGTTTTTCTTTTTAGTTGTCTTTATTTCGTGTCAACCAGTTTGGGCGCTTGCCTTTTCCTCAGTTTTTGCCGGATTAGTTGGGCTATTTTACTCAAGAATTTGTTTCGAACTTTTAAAACCTCTCGAGAATAATTGAGCATTTTTATTTTCTCTCTGTTAGGTATCGGACAACAGCAGTAACAATCATGTGAAAGCTATCACGCTCGTAAGCGTCCCCGTCTTTCGTAGGAACTGTTGCGTAAAACTCCTCGATAATTTTATCTAGGGCGTCCGGTTCATACTTTCATTTCCGTTTCTGGGAGCCAGACTTTTAGCAAATTGTTTTCCCTGTGTTGGGTGTCAAGAATTTGTTTTCGAACTTTTAAAACCTCTCGAGAATAATTGAGCATTTTTATTTTCTCTCTGTTAGGTATCGGACAACAGCAGTAACAATCATGTGAAAGCTATCACGCTCGTAATCGTCCCCGTCTTTCGTAGGAACTGTTGCGTAAAACTTCTCGATAATTTTATCTAGGGCGTCCGGTTCATACTTTCATTTCCGTTTCTGGGAGCCAGACTTTTAGCAAATTGTTTTCGCTGTGTTGGGTGTTTTTGTTTTAGCATTATACCTCACAGACTCTAAATTAAAACGCTACTTTCTCTTCACCTGTACGCCATTCTGTTTTATTGTGCTTTCGCGACTTACTGCTGTCAATCAACTTAGTTTCAACCGCCCTTTGCACTGAATTTCAACTTTCTGCACTAGGATTAATTAACGTGATCAGTCAATGAGCATGCTGAAATTTCTGCATATGTGTTATTAGTGATAAGAAATATATTGGTAAAGATTATTATATATTAATCATTTGCTTGCACTGTGGTTGTCTTTCTCCGTTATTGAAATCTTGTTTGCTGTACGCATGATTTTATGTGAGAATAACTTGGAAAGCAGCGTGGGTGGAATAAGCGAGTGTTTGGGCGGACTTAAAGGAAGTAGTGCGAGAAACATTAAAGAATTGTGCAAGGTTTTCTTCAATATATTGACTCAAACCTTATCGGAATCTTTATCATGCAGAGAGAGCGTGATGCAATCAAACTGCAACTTTCTTGATCCACCATCTGCAAACTATTTTATACTTAAGAACTTTATTTCGGTAGTGTTTATCTTTTTAGTCTTATATTATCTTCGCTTTTGATTTGCCTTGTCGGCCTCTTTTATTTGAGCGGAAATTCTCTGAATCAAATTTGAATTAGTAGAGAATCAGATGTACGGCACATTAAAACGTTCACAAATTCCATCTAATGCGAAGGTTTTGCGAGATCGAAAAAAATATCGTAAAGGAATCTGAATTTCGGAATTATCACATTTCATGGTCAACATTCAAGTGATGCTAAAGTGAAGTCTGATGTTAGAATTCTGTTGTGAGATTGCACGGCAGATGACGGATCATCTTTATATGGATACTATGGTGAAATTTGATGACAGAAATATGATAAAGTCTGAATAAGAACGTGATCGCAGCTTTAACTTTACTTCAACTGGTGATTTTAACACCTCTTAATGTGAGCTGATACTCAGTTCGAAGTGCACCGCAGGATTACATTTCGCAATGACCCTTCAGTTTAATTCTGAATATGAACTTCTCGCTCGTGGGATAAGTTACCATAAATTTTTACTACCTCTACTTAAACACTGAAGAGTGCACATAAAGATTCCATCCAAACGAAGCACTTTCTCCCAGCAATATACCAGTTCATGTAAGAAATCAAACACATTGTTCTGCGGATTGAGCAATATTTACATTGCTAAAAATACTCACATATATAACATTTTATGCAAATTATTTTTAATTCAATTGAAAAATTAAGCATCAACTGTGTTTTACAAAGGAAATCATCTCCTCTCACTTAAAATTGATTTTCTTCTGACGCTAGTTGATAAATAATTCATGCAAAGATGACGTGTTTGTCTGAGGGGGAACTTTAGATTACCTTAATTTCAAACGTATTTCGAGACTTTTCCTGGTGCGCTTTCTTTAAACTATAACGCATATTATTTACAATTTGTTTCGATGACAGTTTTCTTAAATAAACCACTTTTTTCTTACACTGAAATTATATACACTGAGAGAATCTAATTTTTGTCAATGGCATTTGTCAACAAGAATGACTTTTTATCATAGACGTTAAAAATTTATCTCAACTTTTCTCTTCTTAATTATTTAAATCAAAAGTTCATTACATACACTCTCTGTGAGTATTGCTTATTTACTCTCTTCTTGTTCAAAGAAACTTTGATCCGTATTTGTCAGACATAATCGGTATCTAAAACTAAAGGAAGCTGAGTTCAGTTTTATTTTCCAAGCCACAGCTAGCTCTGTCTGAAACATTTACCACTCATATCTAATTTTTAATTGCGGTTGAAAAACGCTGGGGGATTTTCAAAGTAGCGGAAATGACATTTATTCTAAAAGTCTTCCTCTGTCGTAATTGCTGTTTCATTTTTATTAAATTCCGAAAAGTATTTTGCACAATCAAGCTTATTCAGCCTTCGTCATTGTCAATTAAAAACTGAGCAAAACAATGAGGTTTCCATTTCAGTAATGGGCTTTTTGAAAATGTTTTCGTTTCAGTCGGCCTAATGACTCCATTTTTGCAAGGAAATTGCTTTCTGCTGTTTTTTTTGAAGAGTTCTTTCTCTTTTTGAAGCATTCTCGTGGTTTTAAAGTACTCCGATTGCCGGCTAATGCATAACAACGAAAGAACACTTTTAATCAAGCTTTGTATTTCTTCTTTGTTTGCATTTGCCAACAGATAACATTTCAGGCATAACTAGCTTCTAAAAATGGAACTGAGCTGTCTTAGGATGATGTCGTCTGAATTTTTAGAAAAGAAAGCTAGTACACCAAATCACAATGTGCATTAAACATTCAAATACAATGAGCATGAACAGCATAAATTCCATTCCACGTGCATAAAACATTCGAAAAGTCGCCGATGTCACTGATTTCGAAATAGATTTTCTTTTCGGTGCATAGTTAAAGCATATCGAGAAAAATATTCACCGAGAATGAATGTTGTTTTAGCTTTTTCAGTTTTGTCTATAACATTTGGCGAGGATCTTATCCAGGCTTAGAAATCGTTATTGTTGTTGTTGTTAGTTTGCAGTTCAATTAGTTAGACGATTCCGGAATGATTTTTATCGATCATTGTTGAGATCGAAAAAAGATAATTTTTGATCTTGTGTGCCATGTTACAAACGGACACTGTCAGTTCATAATCACATCTAACACTTGAGTTTCCATTACGTTCTTAAGGCTCTCACCAAGTTTTACTACTTTTTCGTATTTTCATTTGCAAAGAATAAAAACCACTCGCTTAATTTCCGTATTTTTTTTAAGTTTTAAAAACGATTCTCAGCTATAAGCAACAGAAAAGCAGAATGATTTCTATTCGTAGATTAGGAACTGCTAATAAATTTTTCAGACTGTTTCAAAACAAGTCCAAAATTAAATGCTTGGACGCGACAAATTTGAACTAAGTTGAAAAGAGAGCAGCAGTGAGATAGACAGTTTTATTTCAACATACTCTAAACTTTGACAAAAAGCCGGCCGAGTGTACGGTTTGGCTTTAAACAACAAGCTTTGTCACCCTCAACATTGATTAATTGTTGAAAAAAACCGAGCAGAATAAATTCCAAAATATCCTTTGATATATGCTCTTCTGGTATTTCTGAAGGGAACAAGAACTGGCTCCCATTTCGCTTTTTACCCGGAGAATGTGGCCGGAAAATGCTTTGGCACTTTATCGTAAATTTCAACACCGCAAAGCCACAGAGGTTCTTGAAAATCCGCGAAATAATGAAATTAACATTCGCTTTTATCACGAATTGCTGGAAGCGTTAAATATATGATTCTTTTTTAGTAAAAGCAATGATGATTTGCACAGGACCTGAAAGCAAACTCAATGCGTAATGATACCGAACTATAGAAAGTAATGTCTTAAGCTAAATATATAACCTAGAGCATAGATTTTCATCTGCACGAAACGAGCAAATAATCT
Source organism: Pocillopora damicornis (assembly GCF_964200805.1). Lineage (NCBI taxonomy): Eukaryota > Metazoa > Cnidaria > Anthozoa > Scleractinia > Pocilloporidae > Pocillopora > Pocillopora damicornis. Next base: position 22,359,740 of record NC_142678.1, read on the forward strand.
GGCAACTAAAGAAGAAATCCGCACATTATTCTCCAATTTCAAACTACTGTTTCGCAGGAATCCATTAAAAATGACAGTCTGCGTGTCGTAAATGAGACCGAGCAGGAAATTAGTGCTAAAAAATGGGGGTTTCTCGGGAAGATTCATTGGTTTCAATTTCTAATACCGAAACATCAGAGGCAGTCAAAATTAAGAGATTTCGTAATTTCCTGAAGAAACCGGTTATTTCCCACGATTGGAGTTTAGATTTTGACGTTTTTCTTTGTGAAAAATTGAATAGACTAACTACTTTTTCGTTTGACTTCGAAGGAAGAAATTATTTTGCAATGATTGCGCGCGGAAAAATAATGGAATTGACGGCAAGATCACGCGCAGAGGTAACTGATGTGGGAATCTTTTGCTCGTTAAAAAAATTCACTCCTTTCCTGAAGTAGCGTTGAGCTGAAAACGTGCATTGATTTCCTAATAACTGACATCTGTAATGGAAGGAAGCCAAACAATTATTCAGATCATTTATATTGTTAGAATCAAGAGTTTCTCATTTTTTTTTTTTGAACCTTCTGATAGCAATAACCCCAAGGAACAGATGTTATGTTATAAATAAACATTTTAATGATCATTTTCTTTTGTGTTGAATAAAATCTGAATTTTACATTTTGATTGATGGGCGATTTTTTGCCATAAATTCTGCTTTTCAACGCACGAAACTCGTGTTCCTTAAAAAGGAACTTTCTCACCTAATTCCACACCGCGGGCACGTTTTCTGGGCAAAGCTTGACTTTCATCTCATATTTATAAGCAATAAAAACCGCAGATGTATTTTCCAGTTCTTTATCCTTGACCGCGAAGATTATCGAGTTCGAGCTTCCATATTTGTCCGGAAAAATTAACAAAAGAGAATATATAAAATCCATCGAAGGTCGAAATGCCAGTTGTAAAATAAACGAGTTGTTTACAGAGCTATTGTAATTTTTCAATGCTAAGATGCGCTGAATAAGTTATGAACTCCATAAAATCAGCTGCAATATTCTAAAACAGAGGGAAGTTTAGTTTTGATGAAAGCGACGCGCATAGTTAATTAGCAAGCAGCCTCTGAAATCGAAATATACTATTTTACTTGGAACGCCGGCCCGAAAGCTTTGTCCAATCTTTTTTTTTTTTCGGTCAAGAAAATTATTTACACCTATTTTTTTTTAGGCAGGAGACCATTTGATTTTCAGAAAGCAAAGGGCACTGCGTATTAATTCTACCCATCTCGTCTGTCAGTTATAGACGATCCACCATAGTTTTTCAGTTCGACCAAGAGTTCGCCAAAAAATTTCGGCTCTCTGTTCATTTGAAGCATTTTCTCGCTCAGGTTGTTTGTTATAAGCATACACCGGTCCCAGAAAGCTCTCCTGTCTCCATCCACAAGGAAAGGTTTTAAAGGATAGCTTATTTCGGGGCCGTTGTATGTGTAAGCCATGTACAGGCATGTTAAAATTTCAGCGCGTAACTGGGCTGGATTAGGGATTTTATCCGACAGACTTTCCTTTAGCAGCATAAATAAGAACACAAGATTGGGTGGTGTCAAGAAAGCTTGATCCTGCCAGCCTTGTAGTAGTAACGCCCTATCAACTCCTCGCAGCCATAAAATTACCTCCGATGCACGGAAGCGAGTTAGATTCTTACAATGGCAGCGGACGAAATTTCCCAGACAGCGAAGAGCGTCGCTACTGATCAGAAACGACTGCGAAATCGGTAGTTTAGGATTCGCTGGAGGGATATCGACACCTTGGCTGACAACTTGCATGGAGTCTGTCGTCTTGATTGGCAGGTTAATTTCTTGGGTTTGTGCGAGGAGCGGCGGAGCTGGATCGCTTTTTTGCGTTTCAGTTTCCTTAAACTTGCTTGATTTAGAAGGTGCTGGTTCGATCTTCGATTTCATCTTTTTCTTGCCCACATTAGCGCATTTGTGGAGGTACGCGGCCACGGCATCGCAGGTTGTTTGAGGCGCCTTGTTCTCTTTACTGTGAATGTCGCTGTTAACATGATAACAACACTTACAGTGGTAGGACTTGCCACTCTCGCGAGCTTTGATATTCCATATGGAATACTCGTGTAGCAGATCTTTCCTATTAATGGAAAGGGTTGCTCCCATCGTTAAAAACAACGGATGAAGCGTGTATTCTGCCAAGCCACGGGTTCACAGATACGTGGTATCTTGCTCCTCGTTGGACTGCCGTGCGCGCTACAAGAAACGACTTAAAACTGAATGTGGCAGGTGGCAATACATTGGCGAGCGCTCAAATTTAAATCGATTGTGTGACTCGCTCTGTATTTGTTTTTATGTTACGCGGGCATAAAACCACATGACCAAGCAGTCGCCAATAGCAACCGGATTAATATAGCTATGACATATCCTCTAGGGGACAAATCATCCGCAGAGAACCAATCAACGGCGACTTGGCCAGACTTCCTAAGTATCGTTCGATAAAATTTCCACCCCAGAGGTTAGACATAATGGGGAAACTGAAATCGAATCAGATTAAGTCAGAGTCACTTAAATACCATGTAAATAGTCAGTCATAGGTGGAAATAGATCGCACAGGAAGGTTGTTAGAATATTCATGTTCTGCACAATTCCAAAGAAGAAGAAAAAATTATGCCTTTTTTCAAAACGAAAAGTCTCTTGAAAATTCTAGTAATTACGAAAATTTATTCATGTGATGGTCTGCGACACATTTGTGCCAAGTTTTTCAATAAAGCATGACTGATCTTCCCTTTTGTCGCTTCCTTCAGATCAGACGTAAATATAAACCGAAATTTCAATGTTTTATTTTTAATATTCACTGGCCTAGGTTAACAAAACAAGTTTGTCAAAAGGAGCTAAAAGGTTTTAAATGGAAAGGTTTTGAGGCAGCATAATTATTTCAATGTATAATGGTTTTCTTAATGAAACTTCATACTATCGAGGAAATGTGTCAACGCAACTAAACGTGAAGCTCTGAATCGTGTATCTTGGGTAGACAGAAGGAATAAAGAATTTTTGAATGAAAAATGATACTTGCGAAATCAGGCCGAACTACGTAGTAAATGTGTGTTGAGAAGACGATGATAGATGGTATCAGAGTAGCATGTCGATTGGACGCTTTGCGACCGCTTATCTGCTAAGCGATGAATCCAGAAGTCTGATAAATTATTGGCAAGGAAACGTGACCAGTCCACTTCAATGATGCGTTGTAGTTTTCGGAGCAGGTGGATCTTGGTGGGTGATTGAAAATACCGCCAGCAGGTATTGCAAAAGGAAGCCACTTAGACGTCAAAAAGCGTACATCGTTTCCTACGGAATTTTCCATTTTCTTTAGACTAATGTACTCCGCCTTGAAACCCGGCAGTGCCGACACACAACTATTATTTTCTCTTATTTTATTTCTGACGCATTTCCCCCCAAAGAAAACAAAAAGTGAACGATCTTTCAGAAAGTGAAATTTGGCTTGAATTGAGGAAAATTCGACGCCACGCTTCAGCTGTAATTGTCAGGAACAGCGCCAAAGGACGTGCTAGAAAATCCAACAGAAGTATCAGTATGTCCGACAATCACTAGCTTCCTTTAACTCTAATGCTACCACTTTGAGTAATTAACAATTATAAACAAAATCTGAATGAATCAGCGCACTTTGTATTCGACGCACGTTTCAGAGAATTTTGAATAAGGAGAAACCCAAATTCTATAAACTGCTGTGAATCTTATTATTTTTACGGCCAGAAGTTGATTAGTTTAATAATTTTCCCGGACGGGATATACGTGCGTTCTTGCGCAACTCGATGCAGCAAGTTTTTAAAGACACATAATTCTTAATTTAGCACGAGACATAAGAAATAATGCCTGAATGAAATTAAATCATAGCAGTCTGACCTTATTCTAGGCATAATTTCCATCCATATTTTAATTTTTTTTTTCAAATAATTGTTTTATTTTTTTCAGTGTCCCCTTTATTTTCATAATCACTAACATTCTGCGCTTCGCTCAGACAAAAAGAATTCCTCTCCAGTGAAAGTGAGCGAGACAGATCTTCGGTAGTTCACCTCAGTTTTATAACTATTTCTTTCAACTACTGGCATTTGCCTAAGTGTTTGATCTAAGACAATAATTATGTGATTGCCAGAAACCCAGATTTGTTCCCTGCTAGTAAGTTTTTGATCCCATTTCCTCATTTAATAATACTTAATTACTCTGTTATACTCTCCCACCGACGCAGCACCACAGTTTCTTTAGGAACTACCATCAATGCTTGCCTTTCATAACCGCGGTAACCTGGGGACTAAAGCATACTACCAAGATGGCGGCTGTTTTAATGTTTTCAAACTTCTTGGCTTAGAATTGATTGATCAAGTCGTCGAGTTTCTTTTGCAAAAGTAACGCCAGCACAATGTATCATCCATCAAGAGGCGGAGTTCGCGGTGGACAAGATCAGTTTGATTGGGAAGATGTAAAGCTCGACAAGCACCGAGAAAGTTACTTGGGTAAGTGAAAGGTTACATTGACCTCTATTCGATGGTATATTGTCACAAAACATCGATATTAAATAAGGTGATCACGGACCTTTCTATGCAACTCTTTTGAATCCATGAGCATGATAAATAAACTATTTTTCATTGATTCAGTTGGGAAAGAATATCAATTTTGACTCCAGTATTTTCAACTTACATGTAATTTGCGGAGACTAATCACAATTTTAGACTACGTTTATACAAGGTTAACTTTGTGGAATTTTAAATTTCTTGTACGTAATGTATTAATATTTTACTCTGTGTTTTTGACCATAGGTCATTCGGTTAAGGCTCCTGTAGGAAGGTGGCAAAAGGGAAAAGATCTACACTGGTAACTACCATTAATACCGTTTACAAACTAAGGATGTTGTTTTATTGGCTCTTGTAAGACTGAGTCATTTTCAGCCAGAGCTTATAGGCTTTTCAACAAGAGCTGGAGACCAGTAAAATTTGCCATCTATTTCTCATGATCGTGCTGCTCACTTTAATAAAATAACAGTTGAATCTGATTGGGTTTTTATTAGTTTGCAATATGAAGAGCACTAATATGCCAAATGCTCAACCAAATCTTTGGAAATTATACCAGAGCTCGAGGAAACATGATGAATCTCACTTGGAAGATCTCTTTCCTACTCCTTAAATATTATGTCATAAAAGAGAACTTTGCCATGATCAATATCTGAGCATGCATATATTTTTGAATCTGCCCCTTTTTACAATCTTTCCCCTGGTGTTTTCTTTTCTGTCTACCCATATTTAAATTTTTTCTGATGTAGAAGGTGAATGGATATTACAGGTACTATTACTGGGAATCCTAGATAAAAACTGAGTTGTTTTATACACCTTGTTAGATAACAATTGTGCTATAATGACATCAAGTCTCCGCTTTTGTTTTGCTTTTTGACATATTTAAAGCTTGTGGTTTTGTTTGTGTCCAAACCTTGCTCTATCAGAAACCCTGTGGAGCATCCTTTAATATGGTCGTACAGTTTATTATTAGGATGAACATGTGAAAAGGGTAATATGTTTAGCATCACAAAGTCATATTTAAGAATTGGTAGCTGGTAAACTTCACAACTACTTGCAATATCTTCATTGGGTATGTAAGTTGTCAATTGAGAGATCAGAATACCTCTAATGAGATGATTTCCACAATATGTAGACTGAGAATGCAACATGTTACCCTAGCATTACTTACTTATTTAACAATTCTCATCAATCCTTAGAGAATATATTTAGGAAAATATATATTATGGGTAAATATTCCACATGAACTTGTATAGTTTACAACATATATGTACTGTAAAAATGTGAAATTTTGAAATGGTCATAGAATAACCAAGCAGCATGATTTTAAAAACAGCAATACACTATTTTATATTTCAGGTATACAAAAAGTGGTAAAGGAAACTCAGGAATGTCAAAGCAAGAGGTAATGGACCAATGACTGTAACAGTTATCACTAAAATGGTTACAAAAACAATTAATTTAATGATAAGCAGCTAAAGTAAAAATTGGTGGTTAATTCTTACACTCCTAAGATCTGATTATTAATTCTTCCCTCCGGCTGCTTCACATTTCCTTGTAGATGAGTCATAAGAATTTGGTATTAGATCAAGATAACAACTCTTACCAAATAAGTTTGGGTTAATTCTCATAATCTGTTTCCTGAATAAGGTATGGAAATCATAAGGAGAAGTTACCTGTTAATCACTTTTGGGAGCTAAAGAGTGGAGAGGAATTATTTTGCATTGATTACAAAAGACTGTCTTTGGTGAAGATTTTAAAAAAGAAACTATTTTAATCAAATATTTTGAAATTGTATTGACTTTCATTCAAAGTGGTGTTATTTGTCTTATAAATGTTGTGCACTAAACAGTCAAAATTAGCTTTAACCCTTTAATTTCCAGAAGTGATTCACATGTAACTTCTCCCTTCAACATCCATCCATTATCCAGCAAACAGGTAATGAGAATGCTCAAATGTATCAGGTAGAAGTTTTTATCTTGATCTAACACCAAATTCTTGCAACTAATTTACAAGGAAATGTGTAGCAGCTAGAGGGGAGAATTAACAATCAGATCTTGGGAGTTAAAGGGTTAATAACAGTTTTCTGACTTTTTATTTTTTTTATTTTTTATTTATCTTTAGGAAAAAGATGCAGTTAAGAGAATGGAAGCTGAAGCACTTGCAATAGCACTGTAAGACAACATGTAATTGCATATTGAATTATTATTATTATTATTTAATGTATTATATACATTTGTTAAGAATACCACTTCAGCATGTTAATTTTTTCATGTATGGTAAATTACCAAGTCGGATGTCCACAGCCCTTACTGGAATGTATTGATGCAGCGCATGTTAGATATGAGGTGTTTTTGAGCTGAGCAGCAGTGGAATGATTATTTACTGGTATAATACTATTAGTTTTCTACCACAAAATAATGCTGCAATCAGACTGGTCACGTAACTTGCTATATATTCTTTGGTTCAATATTTTGCAGCTTTCAAAAGACTACCCGTAATTCAAATGGAATGCATTTTTTTTTCTTTAGAGGGAGAGGACCGAGCAAGAAAGTAGCAAGTGGTGTTTCAAAACAGGTTACTAAGATCTAAATAGTCTGAGGCCATTAATATGTTACACTTGACTAGTACTGATGGTAGTACATTGCATGGAGATGTGTTTAAATTTTAAATCTTCCCTTGAAACTGCTCATCAGCTTTAAATTACCTCTGCTGAAAAGTTGGTAAATTTACATAGAGAAGTCCAGGGTCAGTGCCGGTTGCGGTTGTGTATTTTGGTGTTACTCTTAAATCATACAGTGACTCTCCTCCCAAGAGAATAATGACTCTGTCAACTTGCACTTCTTGTCACAAGAGCAGTTAATTACTTAAGTTGATTCAAGATCATTTTACCTGAATTAAACATGTATTTTAAGCTGCTGTGGACTGAGCTGCTAAATGTAAGACACACCCCTAAAAATTAAGTGACCACTGATGTATAATTTTTTAGTAACAGCTTCTTAACTTTAAAACATCACTTTCACCAGGAACTGGCTGAAGTATGTCGCAAGGGTCAAGTGGAACGTGACTCAATGGACATTGAAAGGGTTCAAGGCATGGGATTTGGAAGGTATTACCGTAATGTTTAATTCAGGGGTGATATATTAAGAGAAATTTAATGCCAGTCACTCTTAGAGGTTGAAGGGTAAAGAAAAAATGTCTTCAAACCTTTTGTGTATCATTTTATTTCTCATCAGCACAAGAGCTTCTCTTGTAGCTGGGCTGTCTGCACCCATGAAGGAGACACTGAGTGCCACAGGATCACAACAGGTGTAGTTCTTGCGGGCATTATAATGAATTATTTTTATACTTCAATTACCTACAAGTCTAATGACAGGTCAAGTTTGATTTTCCTGTTTATTACACCCATTTTGAAATCATTGGCGGTCCCATAATCTGATTGGCTCTAATTGATGCAATTTATTCATGAATTGCACCATTTTTTGCTTTAAATCACATTTTTTTCCCAGCCAATGAGGAGGCTACACGAAAATCAAAACAACCAATCAGATTGTTTAAAGCTTGTTTAAAGATTGTTTTAAGGCTTGTTTAAAGTAACTGATCAAATTGCAGGAAAATGAAAGACAAAGAGCATCATGTGGCAAATTTTGCAACTTTTGTTTCCAAAACTCTTACTTTTTCCCTCCAAAAAATGGATGAGTTTAATTTCAGACCAGCTCAGTACTGCATCAATAAAATATTTGAATGTATCAAGTCCTGTATTTGGGTGATTTCAAAATGGATGTAACAAAGTGGTTGAACCTTGTATCATGCAATTTTGGTCTGAAATCTTACTTGTGATTTCAAGTCAAACTTGCGCTGCACACCTGTTTGATTTTGAAATCATGCATATGATTTCAGCCCAAATTGCACTCCACTCAGTTCAATTACCATTATTAATTTTTAGTTATTGAAAAATGTTATTAATGCTCAGAACAAAAAGATTGCATTTTTCACTAAGAGATGGGGAGACCATTCCTCTACCATATCTTTAAATATATGTTGCTTAAAGTTGTAAAAAAATTACATTTTAACATCACCCAAATAAGATAAGCAAGTCCTTTACAAGGGATGTTGAAATGAGAAAATCTTTTTTGTTCTGTTTAAGAGTATTTAACTGGCTATTTTTTCATACTGTCAATTTTTCCTAATATTTCTTATATGCTTATAGGAAAGACATGCAGATCCTGCAACACCAAGCAATACAAAGACAGGAGAAGTTTTAAGGAGTGAAAGAGAAGAAGACCATGCCAGTGATAAGATAAAGAGGAAGAAGGAGAAGAAAGAAAAGAAATCTAAAAAAGAAAAGAAACACAAAAAGAGGAGGCATGGTGAGGAAGAAAAGAAAAACAAGAAACACCACACTGAAGAAGCTGATAATGAGCATAAGAAATCTAAACATTCAAGGAAAAGAACACATGATCATGATAAAGTTAATCAAAATAATTCTAAGCATGAGAGACATGATTCATCCTCATCAGGTAGTGATTCATGTGATAAAAGAGACAGATATTCCAGGAGACGACACGATTCATCAGATGGAGACATATCAAGGACAACTACTGCAAGGCACAGAGACAGAGGAGAAGAAAGGCCAGGACGACGTAGACAAAGGCATGACACTGAGTAAAACATATCCTTCTGACTTAACTACCAAGCTTTTATTAGGCTCAGCTAGCTAATCAATTTAGTATCATCTACAGCATTAAGAAAAACTGCAATAAAACACCCTTCAATCCTTATACCAGTAAACAGGGTTCAAAATAATTTTTCAGCTTCTAGCATGAATTTGTAAGCTTTTGGCAAGGCTAATTTTTTTCTTCCTGGCTGTCAATATGGTGTACATATAGTATACTTTAAATTGCTGAAATAATTTCAGTATCAGAATCTTTATTTTGATCAACATGTTTTGTTGCGGCAAATCCTAATCTAACAAAGGGTAGTGAACACCTCAATCTTTCAGTGGTTGTTCAAGCATGAAATATACAAGTTGGTCAAGCCAAACTGTTGTGCTTCTCCATTCACAGCTGTGGGAAATCTGCACTGTCAAGCATTGACTTTAATTTGAACGTATGAGAAGACTTTACAAACTACATTAAACAGGATTTGGCAGAAAATAAACCTTGATAATAGGTAGTATGTACATGCAGAAACATAAACACGGTAATGTGACGGTGTGCACACAAGCTTGCATGTTACACGTTTGAACAAATAGGTAGAAAGCTGAATACTGTAAACAAAAATACTACCTGTAGCACGCTTTAAATTTTGAAAGTTTAACCCTGACCAGAACATATTTTCTCCCTACTGTTCTCTAAACCTTTTTTTATGTTTAAGAATCAAGAATTTCTCTGGTTGGTGATCATTTCCTTCATTCTCATGACCCTAAGTTTGTTTTAGGGGTGATACTGATAAGAGAAATTAGTTGCTAATCACTCTTTAAGGGTTAAAGGGTTAATGTGTGATACAGAGGTGATATGGAAGAGACAAATCAGATGCTAGTCACGCAAGGGTCAAAGAGTTGACTGCCCAGGATGTTTTCTGTCATCAACATTGTTCAATCAGGATCCCCCAGACAACCATGAAAGTTTTTGTTAAGTAACTAAATTTGATTTTTCTGATCTCCAAACAACTGGAAAAGATTCACTTTTATAAAAGTGATCGCCTGGTTTTAATCCTCCACTGTAATTGGGTGAAGGTTCCCATGGTCTTTCCACAAATGTTGCATCTTCTCCTAGCCAGCGCATGACAACCACTTTTCTTCCATCTGGGTCTATGCTCTGCTTTGCACCATGTAGGATTCGAAAGTGGAATGCTAAGCAATCTCCAGGCTGTCAAGTAATGTTAAGTATACAAAGTTAAAATCAAAACTTTGGTAGACTAGGGTGTTTTTAAAAAAGCAACTCATGGCTAGAGATGACTAAGCTAAAGGATGTTTTTTTGGGACCAAGATAGACAATTTTTCTAAGGGAAACTTGTTTTTTAATTTTTAGGTTAAACTAAATGTTAAGAATCTAGTTTATTAATTAGTTGCAAGTTAAAAGTGAATTACTAGGCTGGCATTTTGGTAACAGTATTTCTTACACATATAATATTATTTTACATGCAAACATAAATTATGCTCATCGTGCATGCAGGTGCAAGATTATCATTATCAAACAAAAGGTTACAAATTGAAGGGTCACTCAGCTTGAGTGCACACTTAATCTACCTTTCTAGCTCATGAAAAGTTTAGCATCTGAATCATTATGCAGTCTCACCTTTCACTTAGCTGTCATTAAGTGACCTAAAACAAGTTTGATTTTTACTTCCCTTAGCTCCAGATTTATTAAGGTGCCATACCTCTTAAAAATATAAAATAAAATTACAAATCAAACTACCTAAAAATCACTTTTTCTGTGAGTTTATACAATTCAAAAAAACTGCAATAATAACCTTAAGGTCCCAGGAAAGCAAGTTGTATGCATCTGGATGGCTGTCAATATCAGGGATGTCTTCAAAAACCTTTTCATTATATGTCTTTGTGTATTTGTAATTCTGTAAGGATGCAAACTTCCTAGGTTTAAACCATTTTCCCCACTTGTGGGATCCACCAATGTAAGTCAAATTTGATGATTTTGATACAGGAGTAACGGGAATCCAAAAAGAACAGTTCTGTTCAGAAAAAATAACAAAAGAAGAACCTTTCTTTATGGAAAGAGTAGGTACTTTACGAGATCTATGAATTTTAAGGACATGATAATTGAACCAAAGCAAGAGGAAAGAAAAGAAAATAATTTTTCACAGAAAAAAGTGATAAAACATGGCATGTTTCATCATTTGTGTTATTTCATACAGACACAGGGTAGGTGGGAACAAAGACATGCCCAACTCATTCTGAGGTTACAAGCAGAGTGGAAATAGACATTTATCAGTAATTCTGTCCATCTGAAACTGTTCACTAAACTTCCTGCATAGGCCTTAATAATTTCCAACTCATTCAATTAATATTTGTTGGGAAACTTTGTAGGGATTTTTCCCATTATGTCATTACTGTGTTAGCAATAAGATCAATGTGATCACCTATTTTTACCAATTTTAAAATTATTATCTACCTACTAGGCATTTCACTACAGCAAGACCTTGTTTAGTTTCAAGGTGTGTTCCATGATAGGCCAAAGAATGAGACTTTTTTAAGGTGACCCCCTTTTCCATAAAAAGAGAGACTTAAGACCTTGGCAATCCTATCCAAGACCTGTAATTGTTGTAAAATTTCCCCCTTCTTTCATTTCACCATGCAAGCTTTTTCCTCCAATTCCTTTGCATCTCACAGTAAATACCCTCTCAATCTGGCATTCTTATCATGTGTCCATAGACTATCCAAGCTATCCATTCATTCAGTTTTACCTTCCACCCGTCCACTGGGAAATAAGACTGGTCATGATGCCATGGAGTGGTGGAAGTTGTTCCAGGATCTTTTGTGAAAACATGCTCATGATAAAATACAGTGAACTGCAAGAAAGGTGTTTTATCAAAAGTGAGAACAGATCACAAATTTGAGATTAAAAATTTTCTCTACTACAATTCATAATTCATCAATAAAAGTAGAAGAGAGACATGGTTGTCTGTGTCAGTAGTAACAACTTTCCATTTAATAAGTATATTCCTACTTGATGTGTATCTGTTCAGTAACAGAAAACAGATAGCAAATGTGGTAAGAAAAACCCCACCCCACCCCACTGCAAAAAAAACCTCATAAAATAATCTAAAATCACCTCAACCTTTACTAATTTATTACCATTAACCCTTCCATTCCTACAATCTCATTTGTAATTCTCCATCCAACAAGCTCACCTCATAAAATAACATAAGTTCAACCCAACCTTAAGCAGTTTGTCCCAAAATTCTATTACCCTCAGAAGCCCCTCCCTCCCTCCCCCCACCACCCCTATCACTTAAAAATTTTGAGTAATGCACACATCAATTAGAAGCTTCTTATCTCCATCCCCTCAAGCCATTGGCATTTAATTGTTACCTGTCCCTAGAGGGGTTGGGGATTTGAGCCTTGCTTCGGTGGGGTGGGGTAATTGAAGTGGAAATGTCAAGTCTTTCCAGCTTAATACACATGTTTTAATGGAAGAGTTTAAAGGTCAAGAGTCTGCTCCATGCATTATTCAAATATGCTTCATTTAATGATCCACATTGCTGTAGATGGCGTTTCAAATCCTTATGCCATGTGTGTATGGAAATGTTTTGGTCTCCCATCAACTGCTAAAAAAGACAAGTCCAATACCACTTTGGTATCACTGTAAACACAGACGTGGATAATACTTGCGCGTACCCCTCACCTGTGCATCCATTAACTTTCCCGCTATTTCTGCGGCTGGTGATTCAAACACAAACTCCTTAAACTCTGGAATTTGTTGCCAGTTCAATAAATCATTAAAATAGTACGTCTCTGAGTTTTCACTTTTGAGCCACTCGCTTAATATTCCAGGATTCGCCAAGTTCCTCTCGATGCCTTTCGTCAACCTTTTGATCCATTCTCCGAAAACACCTCGAATGCAGATAACACCTTGGTCCTGAAATGTTCTCACTTGTTCTGCGGTGACAATATTCCGAGAAAATTGACAGCAATATTTCCTAGTAGGAGAGAGGAGACGAAAGCGATTTCGCCACATGCTTAGGTGGTTACTGTTGACCTCCTCAGCCACGAAAGCGTACTCTATCAAGAAGTCTGGGTACTAAGACCACACTGTGTTCGTGATTAGTAATTAATGTTGGCATGAAACAATTAATGAACAACATCTCTGAGGGTAAAGCTCTGGAAATTGCATATCTAAGTACCATCGCGGTCTCAATATCTCAATAAGGTTGAATGAAATATTACTCGAATCATGAATGTGAATATAATAAAATCATATATGTGAATTGCGGTTTTTAAGAAATGAAAATGAAAGCGACCTTCGCAGTAATGAACAAGTGGTGAAAAAAAATGGACTTCATGTCCCTGGACCCTTTCTGACTATAAGAACTAGCCAAGTAGTAGTCGCTAAAAATTTAAGACGGGATCTTTCGTTTGAAGGAGTTGTGCACTCGCTTGACCATAATAGTTGAGAGATCTAGACGGAGACCACTGTTTTTGTGATGAGGCCTTAAAAGTGAGCAACTAAAGGAGGTGAACCTTGCTTGATCCCAATGTACATGTACCCTAACAGTCACTTCCCTGAAACAGAAACAGAACAGGGTTATTATTGGTATAGGAGGCCCTGGAACGAGAACGCTAAACCGAATCATTGCGGTATTCATTCTCGTAACACCCTGTATCTCCATGAAGAGGAAAAAATCAAAGCTCGCGAGGATGTATCTTTGAACTAAGCGGCACGAGTTTAGCCAAGAGATTATAAAAAGGACTGTAAAATCATTTATGTGAACTGCAGTTGAAGAAACGAATATGGAAGCGATCTTCGCAGTCTGACGTACGGGATTTGAACCCATGACCCTTGCGATTCCGGTGCAGCGCTCTACCAACTGAGCTAACAATCCAAGAGGGTCTGAATGGGGGGGTCAAAATGTCGGTTGTCGGTTAAAATTTCATTACTTTGTCGGTTGTCGGTTAAGATTTTTGACCTTTGTCGGTTGTCGGTAAATCTCAGTTAATAATTAAAAATACACGTTAATTATTCGCATTTATTATGCAATTTGCCCAGTTTTAAGACTTTAAACTCTAGACGAAGTGTAATACTTGTAATAATTCATTATTTGTTTTCACTTAAACCTCGTTAACGCTGTTTTTTAATTTAGCAACGTGCTCATCTACCCCACTTTTGTTTGCAAATCTAGTATACCGATAAAATTCACCAAAGCTTTTATTATAGATGTGAATTTGTTTCCTGTCGACTACGGGGCATCGAAGTAAATCAAGAGAGGTAAATTCTACAAAGAATGAAACACCCACTCTAGCCCCTGGGATACCTGATTTTAATTTGTAAGCTACGGAAGTCTTTTTTCCGAGACGTCCACAAAAACTCACTACACTTATTATTCAACGGCTCTCGTGGCTTTTCTGTGAGGTTTCTTTTTTTTCTCTTTTTTTTTTGCCAAAAATTTGGTTGTCATACGTATCAATCTGCACCGTTAAATGGATTTTTAACTGTTAGTACCTCTTACATGTCGAGACGCACAAATGCACGAACAGCCCTGCCGGATCGGGTAACACACGCTCTGTTGACAACCTCTGGATGTTCTTCAAAATCTGATTCCTCGTCATCCGAATCTGTCTCATACTCATCGATTTGTACTTCTCTGTGATCCTCAAACACCTCAGTAACATCCCCTTCGTCCACAAATTGTATGCTGACAACGCGTTGTGCATTTGCTGACGATACAGTGTTTTCTTCAGGATATCGCCTCTCTTCAGACTCGTCGGTGTGGTGAACGGCGTAGACAGCTGGCGGCAAGGCCCCAGCCTTATCTTTTGTGGTCTCACTCCTAACCGTCCGTTGGCGTACTGGTCTGTAACTCTCTAGCCACTCTTTGATCTGTCCTTCCATCCCTGGTGTTATGTCCTCACTTGGCAAAGGTGTCATCGTAGCTATAGCAGAAAGGGGCATGGCGGATTGAGGTACCGGATAGTAGGATTTGTCATGCGTGTAGTACTTTGCTGCCCATCTAGATGTGCGCTTCAGAGATTCCTTGCAAATTGTTCCAAAATCCTGGGCATATGTAAGTACCGTAAATGTCCCGTGTTTCAGGTGCGAAACAGCTTGCAAATTTTCCACTACTGTTGTGAGCAACGTTTTGAGCAGCAGATCATCTACAAATTGGGGGTTAATGTCCATCACGTTCTTGTATAGCCTTTCTATGCCCTTTTTAAGCAAAGACACAGATACTTGCGTCTTCTGTGATACAGTTCACTGTGGACCATTGGTTGCAGACGTCTCGCTCAACTGGTAGCGTTCTTTCACCTTACATTTTAGCCCGGCAAATTCTTTATTTTAGCACGCAAAATGCGCCACAATGCCCATCAAAGTGATAATAATACAGTTTTTAGCCGGAATTTAAAAGAAACTATCTTTACATAGCGAACGCACCAAGTGAGCGTTTTTCGTTGTATAAACAAGGCAGTGTTTATAAACAAGGAATACCGCAGAATTTCCAAAGTAGCGAAATTTATGACTTTTGAAAATCAGGTAAACGAACTACAAGTGCTAATTCAGTCCTAACATCCTGAAACTTTTGAAGGTCTCCTTGTTGCCTTTCGTTTCTCTCGATGTCACCTCCTTCAGTCATGATCCTCTTTGCCAGATTTTCATCTTCTTTTGCTTCTTCTCGTGATTTCCGTTTCCTTCTCACTTTTGACTCGTCACCTTTCTACTCAGTGTCGTTCATTGACTTCTGCTTGCTTTTATCAGATGTAGCCGGCGCCTTCAGCAACACTACTGGCTTTCCGGTCCAGTTTGAGACCTCTTGGATAATGTGTACTAAAATATTAAATACCGTGTGTTTTAAGTTTTCTCTTTAGTAGGCTTTTGAGAAACTTACACAGTTCTTATCAGCAAATGCTCGTCAAGATGTATAAAACGTGCACATCGAGCGAAATCTCTCGTGCCTAGCTTCCCTCGAGGAGAGAATTGAATATTATTTGAACGTCTGGTTTTCAGAAACGAATAAATTTAAGGGCGTGTATAAATAAACGGGGTCTTTAATATGTTAAGCTACACTGTTGTTCATTCACCAATTAATCAGAAAGAAGCTTATAAACTGATTTACTCGCTACTTCTTTGTAGAGATTTTCCTTCTCAATTTTCGCATTCAAATGGACGGTGAAAAAGAAAAAAAAAACATTCCGCTCCACAAAACAACAAACAAAAAACGGTGGAACCAGAGTTTAACCACGTTAATATTTGAGCTTAATACTTAACTACAGAACTAAAGTGATTCATCAAACTCCGTTGCACGCGTTCCACACTTACCGTTGAGCTCACTGCTACTTTCATCCGATATTAAATTTGGAAGTTCAAGCTGCCATTGCCCATCCGTCACCACTGCAAAATTTTCACATTTGCCCGCAGGCGATTTCGCCAGGCGAAATAACTTTAACGAAAATCCGCCAATTCCATATTGATGTGCCTGCTCATTTAGTCCTAAAAACTCCGTAAGATGTTTTTTTAGTTCAGATACTCCTCTATGAGCTTCTTTGTCTACTGGGACCCTGCTTCGATGACGTTCGATGGCGACTTCTTCACCTTTTCGAAAAAAACTCACGATGACTTTAGCAATCCCAGTCATGACCCGATCGCATGAACAAACAACGAGCAATAAAAAGACAACAGCAGGGGGTCAGCATTAGATTCCATCCACCAAAACCACCTCGGTCGAGAGGGACTGAGATGGAATATTTAATGACTTGCAAAACATAACCGAAGATTCTCGGAAATCCGCAAGTGATGTAGCCGAACATCAAAAGCTGTAAATCCCATGATTCTTGAGGAACAAACAGAAACAGCATAGCGAGAATTTTAAGTCGCGAACCATTGATGGTAGACATGCAGATAATAAACTTATGGCGGAATTTGAAACAGGGTTGACCACGAAGTTTTCTTTCTTTAAAGCTGTCAACGGTTTCGGGAACACATATATATATATATTGATATAGCTCTTTAGTATTACAAAGCTTTGCTATCACTATTGTGCATTCTCACTAGTTTATCTAGTTCAAGTCCTCTGGCATGGCTTGGATGATACCATAATTGTGGAATCATTGGGGTTAATTTAATGCTTACACCTCCTTCCTCTGACAGAAGTCACAAAATACTGGGGGAAGATGCATGAGATATTTAAGGAGCAAAAGTTCGTTTTTTACTGGTGTGCCTTTCCTAATTTTGGGAAGGAAAGTGTTCAATTGCCAGCACGGCATAGATAGAACAGCTGGAGAGAAAAGGAAACGAAAAGATGCAGAAGAAGTACTGTATATAATAATTTCTTTTTATCCTCAACCTTTGTGTTTCTGTGAACTATGGCTTGTTAATTCGAAAGGTCAAATACTTGAATGGGTCATATAACATTGATCTCAGAATACTTTTATGACAAACGTGATAACAGTTCAATCTTGGCTAAATTGAAGATGGTTTAGAGTTAACAATTATAAAAACTTTTCACTAACTTATGCTGCTGACAAAGGAGAAAATATATGCAATTCTGCATTTTTTGCTTTCTATCAAGAAATCATATGTTTGCTCCTTACCACGCCATGATACTTCCGTTTTGTCACATTCAAAAAAATAACTTGAGAAATACACTGTCACTCATCTTACACTGTTATATTTACCTATTACAGAAGGCTGGAAACAAAGATTTTGTTTTCAAGAAAATAAGATTTCTTGTCCAAGACACAAGGAAGTTTGACTGCAAAGCACAGATAAAAATGCGACAAATTTTATTTTTTTCAGAGAACAAGGTAGTTCTACTCATGTATAAACAGAACAAATGCGATTTAATAAATCAGATATGCGGCATGACTCCTTTTCTTCCATCCCCACTCAAAACAAGCAAACACACCTATAGAGGTTCCAGTCTGGTCTGCAAATGAAAAGGAGGAAGGTGATCCTGCAAAATTAAGCATTAGGGTTCTTATTTATAACATATTGATTATTGTATACTGATATCTAGAAATTAAGGTTGCAAGTAGCAGCCAGCTGAGTTATAGTTTGAGTTTATCAAGTCCATTACTTTGTTAAATTTAGAGTAACCTTGTCTTGAGAGAGGAAAATCGAGAAGCTGTAATATACTTATCATCAGTTAGGGACCACAAAGAAAAATTTATTTATAGAGACTTTTGAAGGAGAGGGGTAAGACTTGTGACAAGCTGGCAGACATATAGATAAACTCTACTGCTAAATGGGTTACAATACAAAGTGCTCAGTATTTGGATCAGCTATGGCTCGACTTAAACTTTGCTTTAGCTTCAAGTTTAATCCTTTGTGGTTTCCTTTCTCTGTGTTTATTTTTCATGTTATGTACACAGAAGAACACAAAAATGACAAGGAATGCTTTTGAATATTAAGAGGCTGGAATAAGCAAGAAACCAAAACTGAATTTTAAACAGTACAAAGTTAATTTGATCTTCCAATGTTATTTAATTTTAACCATAAATAGAATTTGCTATTTAAATTTATCCCCTCCATTTTTCTGGATATTGTGAGCAAAAACAAACAATTATCACAAAATGCATGGTATACAATGGTTTGATTCACCAATGTGGCAAAGGCCTTTCACTGTCTATCGATAAAAAGGGAAATAGTTTGTAAAATGTAAGACATTCTGCATCTTGAGCGTATACTTATTCATCCATGTGAAATTAAAGGTTACTTGAAAGAAATGTGAAAGATTTATAGGATTTTCAGACCCTTGATAACAATTACTAATGTGCTGATTTGTTGTACTTAAAAGTTATGATTTTAGCAGAAATAGTGGAAGAAATTTCTGGACCTGGAATTTTGTTACAAATGCCTGTTTAAATCAGTTTAAGCCAGTTAAAAACTCTCCTGTTTCAAGATTACATGATTACCACACCAGAACCTTTTGTATTCTATATTGTGCACCATGTTATGATTATGGTTTCAATAATAAAAGGTGCTGACTCAAGAACTTTGCAAAATATCTCTACACAAAGAAATAGATTGTGGTTATGTACTCCAAATAGCAGGTCACATCAGTCTTCTGTAAGGAAGTAGCAGAAATTGCTATGGTGGTTTTGGTAGATGGAGAGAAACATCCACCGAAACCACTTTATTCTATGTGTTAAGAGTTATGATAATCATTATGAACGTTTGGTCGGTCAGCAATTGTGCACCATAAAAAATAATTAGCCAGAGCACTAACTGCTAATTAGTGGTATAAATCTTTTGTCTCCCTGAACATCTAACAGTGGTTATAGATAAAATTTAAAAAATATATTGTTGATGGTTTTGGTCAAAGTTTTGGTGGATGTTCCCCAATGGCATCCACCAAAACTACGTAACATCTGGGCACCTTTTAAATACGTGAAATATCTGCATAAAATTGCGTCACATGGGCTAAACTTCAGAATACCCCGCAACTCATTTCCGCCTCACTTACATGTGTCGGGAGGCTCTGAAGATTGAGGCATAACACAATAGACGCTATTCTTATTCAGTGACATGTAAATGAGTTGCGGGGTATTCTGAAGTTGCTCCGTAAAATGTTTTATAATACTACAATCGAACAATAAATTAATACTTACCATTTCTTGAGTAAAAAGTATTGACGCAATTTCCCAAACAAATGATACACTTAAGTCATCGGGATGAGTCGGCATGTTGTCGTAGCTTCGTAATTTTCATGTCATGAGTTGTCCATCATTCCATCTCAGTCCCTCTCGACCAAGGTGGTTTTGGTGGATGGAATCTAATGCTGACCACAGCAGGGCGTCTCGTCGGCTCGATTGTGATGCGCTGTTCTTGAAATGAGACAGCAGGGCGTCTTGTCAGCCCGATTACGAGCCGCTGTTCTAGAAATGAGCCCACGCTGCTCACCGAAAAGAAGGATCTCGTGGATTTAAAGTAATTTGAAGACAAGAAATTCTATAATTCGGCTAAATCTGGAATTAATGTGGTTACGTCGGATGATTTTTCAGGATTTTCTGAGCTAGAAATCATCAAAATGCTGTTCTTTCTGAATACAAACATCCCTATCACGTCTGACTATGTCGGTTGTCGGTTAGAATTTATTTGTCGCTAGTCGGTAATTTTTTCCCCGTTTCGTCGGTAGTCAGTAATTTTTTACGCCCTTTGTCGCTAGTCGGTTAACCCCATTCACACCCTCATCCAACTGCCAGTGTTCAAGATGGCTCCAAATAAACCTGTGAAACCTTTGAAATGGTTCCCAGTTGGCTTGTTAGCTCAGTTGGTAGAGCGCTGGTTATTAAGTTGGTTCCAAATAAACCCATGAAGTGGTGAATAAATGACTGTAAATATATGAAAATCATATATGTGAACTGCAGTCGAAGAAACGAATATAGAAGTGACCCTCGCAGTTGTGAACACTACTTAAGCAGTAGTGAAAATAGGGCCTGAAAAAGATTCAGGCATGTACAAGATTTGAACCTATGACCTCTGCGATACCGGTGCACTGCTCTACCAACTGAGCTAACAAGCCAACTGCCAGTGTTTCAGTTGGTTCCAAATAAACCTGTAAAATGGCTCCCAGTTGGCTCGATAGCTCAGTAGGTAGAGCGCTGCACCGGTATCGCAGAAATCATGGGTTCAAATTCCGTATATGTCTGAATTTGTTCTCTTTTTCTGACATTATTTTCACTACAGCTTAAGTGGTGTTCATAACTCAGCGAGAATCGCTTCCATATTAGATTATAACCTGTTGATAATATTTTGGATCAGCCTATTCCCTGGTGCATTGCTTGAAGGTGTTTTCTTTACCTTGGAAAGCGAGGCTTTTCCAGTCGCGGCTGATTTTTTAGGGTCGTGATCATAAAGCGTTAAACTCTGAGCAGAAATTTTCACTTTGGCCGAAGCGTACCGAGAATTTCATCAAGCTGGCACAATCTTCTAAACTCACCAACCACTGTTGTCTTCCGGAGACCTTTGACCAATACTGAGCCAAGAAAATGGCTAATGACATTTCCTTTTATTTCTGTTGTACCCTTTCATCGGTATCTTCTCTTTAAAAAGAAAGAAAAACATGGAGAACATGACATAATTACTTTTTATATATAAATATTTTTCTTTTCCTATGTCTTTTTCTTTTTGTATCCTTTTTAATTGTTTTCTATATTCCGATTATTTATTCAGTTTAATTACGATAATAATTATCTATATGATAATTATAATAATAATAATAATAATGATGATGATGATAATATTAGTGATTTTAGGTAGGCCCATACATGCTGTCCGCTATGTTCACTTGACCATAAACAGATAGAGGAGGGGTCTTTTTATTCGCCTTGTTAAAAACCGTGTACGTATCAACCATCAATTCCGCCATCTTGATAAGTGTTTTATTTAACTTGACAAATATGCTTCTGACTTATCCCAGGTAAAAATATACGGTGGGATCCCGCCAATCCCACCTGGGATCCCAGGTGTGTCCCGGGTGGGATCCCGCCTTTTTCAGGTGGGATCCCGGGTGGGATTATGGAACATCCCGCATGGGATCCCACCTGGGATTATGGAACATCCTGCGTGGGATCCCGGGTGGGATTATGGAACATTCCGCATGGGATCCCACCTGGGATTATGAAACATCCCGCATGGGATTCCCACCTGGGATTATGGAACATCCCGCATGGGATCCCAGCTGGGATTATGGAACATCCCGCATGGGATCCCACCTGGGATTATGGAACATCCCCCATGGGATCCCACCTGGGATTATGGAACATCCCCCATGGGATCCCACCAATTGAAGTTGGGATCGCCTTAAATTCCTAATAGCATCCCACCTGGGAAAGCACATCCCGGGCAGGATTAAACCTAGAATCCCACCGATCCCTCTTGGGATCCTGCCTCAAATTTCAGATAGTTTCCCACCTGGGAAATCATATCCCAGGCGGGATTGCATCTGGGATCCTGCCAATCCCAGTTTAGACCCTGAATAAAATTACAGAGGGCTTCCCACTTTCAGAAAAATCCTTTGAGGGATCCTGTTTATCACTGGAGACCACAGATTTATAAAATGTACCAGATAGGATATCTTATCAATTCCTTTTGTAACCTAATCCGTAAAATTAAGAGGATAAATATTTTCTAGGTGAGCTATAGACCCCATCAATCCACTGAGGGTCCAAAACTTTCCAACTAGCTATAGAACATACTGACACCTCCAATGGGATCCCATTGTCTTACCAAGCTGTTGATCATAAATGATTCAAACAGTACATGAATACACAGACTATATGTGATAAAGATCTCAATTTATTTGCAATAAACCAGCATGTGTTTGATATGTTTCAATAACAAATTTCTTAACCGAACATTGTTAAATAATAACAGCACAACTCAGCATATTGCTTTTTCTTCATCATTTAAGCAGACCATCTACAGTGTAATAAGGCTCCACGTTTAAAAAAATTGGCTGATGTGTATCAAAGAATAGAAGAAAGACAAAACCTCAATAATTCACGTTATCAAAATTTTGACAAAGGTACTGATTGAAAGTCTGCTCTCTCTTCAGTCGAATTGTTCAAAGCAAAGCAAGGTCAGAATGTTCCCAAATGTGACTAAAGTAATCTTGAAACCTTACTCATAGATTTATTTCATTGTAAAGTGTAAGCTTAGGAAACTGCAGCATGCAAGTGACTAATTCGATTCTCAGAATTATTTGAGTTTCAGTTGCGCTGAGCGTTAGGTAAGCTTAATCCAAGCCGTTATTTCTATTCTTTGATAAGATTTTGATCACGTAACGAATATGGCAATTTGTACTCACCACAAACTTCTAAAAATCCTAGCTTTAAATGGCCACTCGATCGTTGTTTGAACCAGTCGATATGTCAACTGTTAATTATCCCTTCTTTTAATTCCACGGCGCCAACGACTTTCTTTTCATTTAAAACACTCACGCTGTTCTCGTTTTCCCATTGAACCACAATAAAACTCATCTCTAGAAGTGTTATATTACGCAAAACAATTGAGAAAAGAAACAACTTCAAGCAAGAGCGGTTGACCGATGAAAAGTACATTCAAAGATGAGCGCCAAATGGAGTTTTCTTTGTTTCCGATCACGGGCATGATCACGTGGACCTTTTAGCAAAGAGAATCCGCTGGCTTGACCCATTGCAGTCTCAAGAGAAGCGCGCAACATTATGTGACCGGTTCTCCTCTCATGTTTTGATGATGACATAAATAATGATGTGAATTCACTCTATGTAGAAATAATCGACAAGAATCAAACAAGAATGCACAATTTGTGGCCGAAAGTTTTCGAGGAAAGAAAGACTCGAAACCCACTTGAGTTATGTTCACGGCGAAGGTGAGAAACAACAAAAGCCAATCACATTAGGAAGTATAAGAGATACCTAGATGATCCCAGTGTACTAGTACCCAAATCAACAAGGCTTGACCACAACAAGCGTTCAGCAACACGTTCCAACACAGCTAGCCATCTCGATTCCTCAGTCGGTCTTTCCATTTGCACGAGAGACAGAAGCAACTACATGCGATTACAGAGGTGCATTGGAATTCTCGTCTGCAAATGGTTTTGCACAGTCCGAAGCGTTCCCGAGCTCGGAAAGGGGTGGAGAGGACGAAGATACAAGGTTGTCATTTTATACTACAAGTAAAATTTTATACCAGACCTACAAGGTATAGAAAAATTTTGTTGATCGCTGACTCAGAGAAGAACAACAAGTAAACTTTAGAGCTGGTATTATTGAACTGTGACTTGTACTTTTCATTTGTATGTAAAGAAGGAATTGTATTTTGCACCAAAAATATAAAGAAGTAATATTTTTTAGGAGGTCCAGTGATTGGGACATTTAAGAAATTAAGTAATGAAAAGAAACTCGGTTTGTACTTCTCACTACTAACAAGGCTTGTTTTAAAAATATTTTCAGATCAGAGTTTCAAATAAAGCAAATTGAACAAGTCATTTAAAAGGTGTATTTTCTCAAAGGGAACAGTGACCACCTCTGTCTTGTCCGCATGCCAAATATTTGCGGAGTGTGTGGATGATCCATAAGTATTGGAACTCTTACAAAAATGTTTTGTAAGAATAAAAACAGCAAAACAATATTTTCGTGGGTGGGATAAAGAATCCCAGGTGGGATATGTAAATCCCGACCAGGATCCCGGGTAGAATACATACATGGTAAGTCCCATCCCGGGTGGGATGCAGGAATCCTGCATTAAATGCGGGATCCCAGGTGGGATCAAATTTTCATCCCAGGTGGGAAAGGTGGGATCCCACCACCTAGGGCGGGATCCCACCATTCCCACCTGGGATCCTGGGTGGGATTGCCGGGATCCTGCCAATATCCCGCCTGACATTTTACCTGGGATGGAGGAGGGAAAGCTGGTTAAGCCAAATGTACTGAACAAGCCGGTCCAAGATGCCTCAGATCTGATAAGAAGTAAACAAAAGAAACAAGAGTCGAGGGCTAGACGCGAATACGAACTGAGAACTATAATGAAAAAGATAACGACAATAGCAGAAACAAGGGGCTCCCACAAAGAGTATCATGTGGCAAATTTTGCAACTTTTGTTTCCAAAACTCTTACTTTTTCCCTCCAAAAAATGGATGAAGTTAATTTCAGACCAGCTCAGTACTGCATCAATAAAATATTTGAATGTATCAAGTCCTGTATTTGGGTGATTTCAAAATGGATGTAACAAAGTGGTTGAACCTCATGTCATGCAATTTTTGTCTGAAATCTTACTTGTGATTTCAAGTCAAACTCACGCTGCGCACCCATTTGATTTTGAAATCATGCATATGATTTCAGCCCAAATTGCACTCCACTCAGTTCAATTACCATTATTAATTTTTAGTTATTGAAAAATGTTATTAATGTTCAGAACAAATATATTGCATTTTTAACTAAGAGATGGGGAGACCATTCCTCTACCATATCTTTAAATATATGTTGCTTAAAGTTGTAAAAAATTACATTTTAAGATCACCCAAATAAGATAAGCAAGTCCTTTACAAGGGATGTTGAAATGAGAAAATCTTTTTTGTTCTGTTTAAGAGTATTTAACTGGCTATTTTTTCATACTGTCAATATTTCTTATATGCTTATAGGAAAGACATGCAGATCCTGCAACACCAAGCAATACAAAGACAGGAGAAGTTTTAAGGAGTGAAAGAGAAGAAGACCATGCCAGTGGTAAGATAAAGAGGAAGAAGGAGAAGAAAGAAAAGAAATCTAAAAAAGAAAAGAAACACAAAAAGAGGAGGCATGGTGAGGAAGAAAAGAAAAACAAGAAACACCACACTGAAGAAGCTGATAATGAGTATAAGAAATCTAAACATTCAAGGAAAAGAACACATGATCATGATAAAGTTAATCAAAATAATTCTAAGCGTGAGAGACATGATTCATCCTCGTCAGGTAGTGATTCATGTGATAAAAGAGACAGATATTCCAGGAGACGACATGATTCATCAGATGGAGACATATCAAGGACAACTGCTGCAAGGCACAGAGACAGAGGAGAAGAAAGGCCAGGACGACGTAGACAAAGGCATGACACTGAGTAAAACATATCCTTCTGATTTATCTACCAAGCTTTTATTAGGCTCAATAGGCTAATTTATTATTAGGCTAGCTAATCAATTTAGTATCATCTACAGCATCAAGAAAAACTGCACTAAAACACCCTTTAATCCTTATACCAGTAAACAGGGTTCAAAATAATTTTTCAGCTTCTAGCATGAATTTCTAAGCTTTTGGCAAGGCTCAATTTTTTTCTTCCTGGCTGTCAATATAGTATACTTTAAATTGCTGAAATAATTTCAGTATCAGGATCTTTATTTTGATCAACATGTTTTGTTGTGGCAAA
The DNA here is from genome assembly GCF_964200805.1 of Pocillopora damicornis. NCBI lineage: Eukaryota > Metazoa > Cnidaria > Anthozoa > Scleractinia > Pocilloporidae > Pocillopora > Pocillopora damicornis. The sequence continues at coordinate 22,385,858 of NC_142678.1, forward strand.
TCCTAATCTAACAAAGGGTAGTGAACACCTCAATCTTTTGGTGGTTGTTCAAGCGTGAAATATACAACTTGGTCAGGACAAACTCTCTTGCTTCTCCATTCACAGCTGTGGGAAATCCGCACTGTCAAGCATTGGCTTTAATTTGAACGTATGAGAAGACTTTACAAACTACATTAAACAGGATTTGGCAGAAAATAAACCTTGATAAAAGGTAGTATGTACATGCAGAAACATAAAAACGGTAATGTGACGGTGTGCACACAAGCTTGCATGTTACATGTTTGAACAAATAGGTAGAAAGCTGAATACTGTAAACAAAACTACTATCTGTAGCACGCTTTAAATTTCGAAAGTTAAACCCTGACCAGAACATATTTTCTCCCTACTGTTCTCTAAACCTTTTTTTATGTTTAAGAATCAAGAATTTCTTCGGTTGGTGATCATTTTCTTCATTCTCATGACCCTTAAGTTTGTTTTAGGGGTGATACTGATAAGAGATATTAGTTGCTAATCACTCTTTAAGGGTTAAAGGGTTAATGTGTGATACAGAGGTGATATGGAAGAGACAAATCAGATGCTAGTCACGCAAGGGTCAAAGAGTTGACTGACCAGGATGTTTTCTGTCATCAACATTGTTCAATCAGGATCCCCCAGACAACCATGACAGTTTTTGTTAAATAACTAAATTTGCTTTTTCTGATCTCCAAACAACTGGAAAAGATTCACTTTTATAAAAGTGATCGCCTGGTTTTAATCCTCCACTGTAATAAGGTTCCCATGGTCTTTCCGCAAATGTTGCATCTTCTCCTAGCCAGCGCATGACAACCACTTTCCTTCCATCTGGGTCTGTGCTCTGCTTTGCACCATGTAGGATTCGAAAGTGGAATGCTAAGCAATCTCCAGGCTGTCAAGTAATGTTAAGTATACAAAGTTAAAATTAAAACTTTGGTAGACTAGGGTGTTTTTAAAAAAGCAACTCATGGCTAGAGATGACTAAGCTAAAGGATGTTTTTTTGGGACCAAGATAGACAATTTTTCTAAAGGAAACTTGTTTTTTAATTTTTAGGTTAGTAAATGTTAAGAATCTAGTTTATTAATTAGTTGCAAGTTAAAAAAGGAATTACTAAGCTGGCATTTTGATAACAGTATTTCTTACACATATTATATTATTTTACATGCAAACATGAATTATGCTCATCGTGCATGCAGGTGCAAGATTATCATTATCAAACAAAAGGTTACAAATTGAAGGGTCACTCAGCTTGAGCGCACACTTAATCTACCTTTCTAGCTCATGAAAAGTTTAGCATCTGAATCATTATGTAGTCTCACCTTTCACTTAGCTGTCATGTGTTAGGTTCACCACATGAAACAATTCTTACAACACTTTATTCTGAAAATTTTTCAGTACACATGTATATTAAGTGACCTAAAACAAGTTTGATTTTTACTTCCCTTAGCTCCAGATTTATTAAGGTGCCATACCCCTTAAAAATATAAAATAAAATTACAAATCAAACTACCTGAAAATCACTTTTTCTTTGAGTTTATACAATTCAAAAAAACTGCAATAATAACCTTAAGGTCCCAGGAAAGCAAGTTGTATGCATCTGGATGGCTGTCAATATCAGGGATGTCTTCAAAAACCTTTTCATTATATGTCTTTGTGTATTTGTAATTCTGTAAGGATGCAAACTTCTTAGGTTTAAACCATTTTCCCCACTTGTGGGATCCACCAATGTAAGTCAAATTTGATGATTTTGATACAGGAGTAACGGGAATCCAAAAAGAACAGTTCTGTTCAGAAAAAATAACAAAAGAAGAACCTTTCTTTATGGAAAGAGTAGGTACTTTACGAGATCTATGAATTTTAAGGACATGATAATTGAACCAAAGCAAGAGGAAAGAAAAGAAAATAATTTTTCACAGAAAAAAGTGATAAAACATGGCATGTTTCATCATTTGTGTTATTTCATACAGACACAGGATAGGTGGGAACAAAGACATGCCCAACTCATTCTGAGGTTACAAGCAGAGTGGAAATAGACATTTATCAGTAATTCTGTCCATCTGAAACTGTTCACTAAACTTCCTGCATAGGCCTTAATAATTTCCAACTCATTCAATTAATATTTGTTGGGAAACTTTGTAGGGATTTTTCCCATTATGTCATTACTGTGTTAGCAATAAGATCAATGTGATCACCTATTTTTACCCATTTTAAAATTATTATCTACCTACTAGGCATTTCACTACAGCAAGACCTTGTTTAGTTTCAAGGTGTGTTCCATGATAGGCCAAAGAACGAGAATTTTTTAAGGTGACCCCCTTTTCCATAAAAAGAGAGACTTAAGACCTTGGCAATCCTATCCAAGACCTGTAATTGTTGTAAAATTTCCCCCTTCCTTCATTTCACCATGCAAGCTTTTTCCTCCAATTCCTTTGCATCTCACAGTAAATACCCTCTCAATCTGGCATTCTTATCATGTGTCCATAGACTATCCAAGCTATCCATTCATTCAGTTTTACCTTCCACCCGTCCATTGGGAAATAAGACTGGTCATGATGCCATGGAGTGGTGGAAGTTGTTCCAGGATCTTTTGTGAAAACATGCTCATGATAAAATACAGTGAACTGCAAGAAAGGTGTTTTATCAAAAGTGAGAACAGATCACAAATTTGAGATTAAAAATTTTCTCTAGTACAATTCATAATTAATCAATAAAAGTAGAAGAGAGACATGGTTGTCTGTGTCAGTGGTAATAAGTTTCCATTTAATAAGTATATTCCTACTTGATGTGTATCTGTTCAGTAACAGAAAACAGAGAGCAAAATGTGGTAAGAAAAACCCCACCCCACCCCACTGCAATTCTACCCCCAGTTTGCCCCCATTAAGAAAAGTTAACCTCATAAAATAATCTAAAATCACCTCAACCTTTCCTAGTTTATTACCATTAACCCTTCCATTCCTACAATTTCATTTGTAATTCTCCATCCAACAAGCTCACCTCATAAAATAACATAAGTTCAACCCAACCTTAAGCAGTTTGTCCCAAAATTCTATTATACCCTCAGAAGCCCCTCCTTCCCTCCCCCCACCACCCCTATCACTTAAAAATTTTGAGTAATGCACACATCAATTAGAAGCTTCTTATCTCCATCCCCTCAAACCATTGGCATTTAATTGTTGCCTGTGCCTGAAGGGGTTGGGGATTTGAACCTTGCTTCGGTGGGGTGGGGTAATTGAAGTGGAAATGTCAAGTCTTTCCAGCTTAATACACATGTTTTAATGGAAGAGTTTAAAGGTCAGGAGTCTGCTCCATGCATTATTCAAATATGCTTCATTTAATGATCCACATTGCTGTAGATGGCGTTTCAAATCCTTATGCCATGTGTGTATGGAAATGTTTTAGTCTCCTATCAACTGCTAAAAAAGACAAGTCCAATACCACTTTGGTATCACTGTAAACACAGACGTGGATAATACTTCGGTTGTTGCTTCGAGATAACAATATAATTAAAATAAATTTTAGTTTCACGAGGAAACTTTTAAAAGACATGTTTAACAAATAGATTCTAAGTTGCCGTGCATCTGTTCAGTAATAGATCACAGATGACGTCAAAATGTGGTAAGAACAAAAAAGTGGCACACGAGGTGCAGCTGAGTGTGTCACCGATGTGCTATATAATATATAAATATTATATTATATAAATAATATATATTATATTATATTTTATATAATAAAGAATTCAAATATACGGAAAAAGTTTTAATGATGACGTCATCTATACGTCTGTCCTCCAATAGATCATAAGTGAGAACCAATCAGAATGCGTGCATAACTGAGCTTATTATATAATTATCTATGACTCATGGGCATCATCAGTTTAACGTGCAGAACTGTTGACTTTGTTTTTAAAAGTTACATGCAAAAACATAAGTTTAAAGTTGAAATTAGTACCGTTGTAATAGTTAAAGTTCGGTACAAGAACACAACAGTGACAACAGTTCAACCAAAACAACAATACCTACTGAATCCAATTACACATTCTAAACCTGTGAATTAAACACGTCGCCATCATTCTTGCGAACTGAAGCCTGATCCTCAAAAATATACGACTAGAACCGCTCAACCGGAGCAACCAATGTATGGCAAGATTTCCGCACAGCCCCATTGTGCATACATTTCATGGATAAGGAAAACAATGGCGTAAACATTGGAAAGCTTTTAATTTGTAACTACGGCTACGTTCTAAAAGAGTATACAATTGTGCTTGAAATCTTACCACAAGCGGCCGGGCCAGACGGAAAAATTAAATTCAGTTAGGATACAAGCCACCTTGTATCCTAAGTAAATTTGTAATAACTTGCGCGTGACCCTTACCTGTGCATCCATTAACTTTCCCGCTATTTCAGCGGCTGGTGATTCAAACACAAACTCCTTAAACTCTGGAATTTGTTGCCAGTTCAATAAATCATTAAAATAGTACGTCTCTGAGTTTTCACTTTTGAGCCACTCGCTTAATTTTCCAGGATTCGCCAAGTTCCTCTCGATGCCTTTCGTCAACCTTTTGATCCATTCTCCGAAAACACCTCGAATGCAGATAACACCCTGATCCTGAAATGTTCTCACTTGTTCTGCAGTGACAATATTCCGAGAAAATTGACAGAAATATTCCCTAGCAGGAGAGAGGAGACGAAAGCGATTTCGCCACATGCTTAGGTGGTTACTGTTGACCTCCTCAGCCACGAAAGCGTACTCTATCAAGAAGTCTGGGTACTAAGACCACACTGTTCGTGATTAGTAATTAATGTTGGCATGAAACAGTTAATGAACAACATCTCTGAGGGTAAAGCTCTGGAAATTGCATATCTAAGTACCATCGCGGTCTCAATATCTCAATAAGGTTGAATGAAATATTACTCGAATCATGAATGTGAATATAATAAAATCATATATGTGAATTGCGGTTTTTAAGAAATGAAAATGAAAGCGACCTTCGCAGTGATGAACAAGTGGTGAGAAAAAAATGGACTTCATGTCCCTGGACCCTTTCTGACTATAAGAACTAGCCAAGTAGTAGTTGCAAAAAATTTAAGACGGAATCTTTCGTTTGAAGGAGCTGTGCACTCGCTTGACCATAATAGTTGAGAGATCGAGACGGAGACCACTGTTTTTGTGACGAGGCCTTAAAAGTGAGCAACTAAAGGAGGTGAACCTTGCTTGATCTCAATGTACATGTACCCTAACAGTCACCTCCCTGAAACAGAAACAGAACAGGGCTCTTATTGGTATAGGAGGCCCTGGAACGAGGACGCTAAACCGAACCATTGCGGTATTCATTCTCGTAACACCCTGTATCTCCATGAAGAGAAAAAAATCAAACCTTGCGAGGATGTATCTTTAAACTAAGCGGCACGAGTTCAGCCAAGAGATTATAAAACGACTGTAAACTCATATATGTGAACTGCGGTTGAAGAAACGAATATGGAAGCGATCTTCGCAGTCTGACGTACGGGATTTGAACCCATGACCCTTGCGATTCCGGTGCAGCGCTCTATCAACTGAGCTAACAATCCAACTGCCAGTGTTCAAGATGGCTCCAAATAAACCTGTGAAACCTTTGAAATGGTTCCCAGTTGGCTTGTTAGCTCAGTTGATAGAGCGCTGGTTATTAAGTTGGTTCCAAATCAACCCATGAAGTGGTGAATAAATGACTGTAAATATATGAAAATCATATATGTGAACTGCAGTCGAAGAAACGAATATAGAAGTGATCCTCGCAGTTGTAAACACTACTTAAGCAGTAGTAGTAATAGTAGAAAAAGATTCAGACATGTACAGGATTTGAACCTATGACCTCTGCGATACCGATGCACTGCTCTACCAACTGAGCTAACAAGCCAACTGCAAGTGTTTCAGTTGGTTCCAAATAAACCTGTGAAATGGCTCCCAGTTGGCTCGATAGCTCAGTAGGTAGAGCGCTGCACCGGTATCGCAGAAATCATGGGTTCAAATTCCGTATATGTCTGAATTTGTTCTCTTTTTCTGACATTATTTTCACTACAGCTTAAGTGGTGTTCATAACTCAGCGAGAATCGCCTCCATATTAGATTATAACCTGTTGATAATATTTTGGTTCAGCCTATTCCCTGGTGCATTGCTTGAAGGTGTTTTCTTTATCTTGGAAAGCGAGGCTTTTCCAGTCGCGGCTAATTTTTTAGGGTCGTGATCATAAAGCGTTAAACTCTGAGCAGAAATTTTTCACTTTGGCGGAAGCGTACCGAGAATTTCATCAAGCTGGCACAATCTTCTAAACTCACCAACCACTGTTGTCTTCCGGAGACCTTTGACCAATACTGAGCCAAGAAAATGGCTAAATGACATTTCCTTTTATTTCTATTGTACCCTTTCATCAGTATTTCATCTTCAAAAAGAAAGAAAAACATGGAGAACATGACATAATTACTTTTTATATATAAATATTTTTCTTTTCCTATGTCTTTTTCTTTTTGTATCCTTTTTAATTGTTTTCTATATTCCGATTATTTATTCAGTTTAATTACGATAATAATTATCTGTATGATAATAATAATAATGATAATAATGATGATGATAATATTAATGATTTTAGGTAGGCCCATACATGCTGTCCGCTATGTTCACTTGACCATAAACAGACAGAGGAGGGGTCTTTTTATTCGCCTTGTTAAAAACCGTGTACGTATCAACCATTTATTCCGCCATCTTGACAAATATGCTTCTGACTTATGGAGGAGGGAAAGCTGGTTAAGCCAAATGTACTGAACAAGCCGGTCCAGGATGCCTCAGATCTGATAAGAAGTAAACAAAAGAAACAAGAGTCGAGGGCTAGAGGCGAATACGAACTGAGAACTATAATGAAAAAGATAACGACAATAGCAGAAACAAGGGGCTCTCACTGGCTCTTTTTGTCTCTTGCATCTTCCTTGTTCTTGCTGAAGTACCTGATCTTCAAGGAGCCAGCAGGTCGACAGTTGCCTGGGAGCGCAGATGTATTTCCGGGTGGAAAAAACGGTAACGTAACCGAAATACGTCTGCATCTCTACAACGTGACATTTCCGGCTTCTCGGCATTTGAAAGCCAGGAGGGAGATGACGAATTGAGAATTGAATTTGTGCGGGGGCAGAAAATCTAGGTTTAGAGACGCCATTTTGGTGTCTGGGGTTATATGCTACTCTAAAAATGTACTTTATCAGTTGCATGGATCGAGTCCTCCTGTATTGATAATCAAGGAGGATTATTACTGTAAAATTCAAACAGGAAAGGCTTTCACCTGACCAAAAGCTGGGCATTATTATAATGTTTTCAGGTTCTCGATCAACGATTCAAACCTGAATCTCCGCACCTCTTTCCCTTCCTGTTAAGAATTTCATCCATTAGTTCAAGGCAGTGAGGAATGTATTGAGCCCCCCATCCTAGACAATGACGTGGCACATGTGACGCGCCCAATGATAGCGAGTTTCCTTCCTCAACAAAGTTAACGACGTGGTCGAATTTTAGCCGGCAATTATTCGCTAGTTTGCCCTCGAATACATAAATACTCAAAGTACTTCGCGCCGGGAACGATTAAGGGTAACTGATTCTCATAAAAAGCCCTCTGGAAAACACAAGTTTCTTTATTTTCGCGTTTTCATTTCTCTCTTCTACGATATTCTCTGCCGTTTACAGTCGCGTTCGAGGAGCAATCAACTTTGAAACATGGGTAGTATGATCAGTGGTTTGTTCAAGGGTCTCTTTGGCAAGAAAGAAATGAGAATCCTTATGGTTGGTCTTGATGCTGCTGGGAAAACCACCATTCTGTACAAGCTGAAGTTGGGAGAAATTGTCACAACGATTCCTACAATCGGTATGTGCACTACGACTCTGGCAGACGCCATGACAGTGCGTTCTATCGCGTGTTTCCATTCATTGTTTAACATCGGGTTTTGACAAAATCTTGAATTTTTTCTTCGCAGGTTTTAATGTGGAAACAGTAGAATATAAGAACATAAGTTTTACAGTGTGGGATGTCGGCGGCCAAGACAAAATCAGACCTCTTTGGCGACACTACTTCCAAAATACGCAAGGTACCTCAACAGATTGCCGTTTTTGAATTACTCGTAGTGGTTTGCAATATCCAAAGGAATAGTCTTTGTGCGTTGATCTATGCTGATCTACTAGTCATTTGTCTAAATTTTTTTTTTCGTTTGTGATCAGGTTTAATCTTCGTAGTGGATAGCAATGATCGCGAGCGAGTTGGTGAAGCAAGAGAAGAGTTGAGTAGGATGTTGAACGAAGACGAACTTAGAGATGCAATTCTTCTCGTGTTCGCCAACAAACAGGTAGGAAGGAAATAAACTCTCGTGGCACTTAATTTTTAGGCTAAGTTTAGTCGTTTATTAGTTGACAGTACTTTACAGAGTCAAATTCCCCGCGTATGACTATGTTGCAATCATTGAGAGGCAATCGTGAAAATTTAACTGACAGTTCTTACACTCAATCACTTAATTTCCTCTGGTGTTCAGAACGTTTCCTGCCATCTTTCGTTTTCGTCTGGAATGCAAACGAAACATTTATAATTTTGTGAATTGTCCTGTGGATTAAATTGAAATACTATATAGTTATTTGTTTGTGTTTTGATTTTGAGCTATATAATTTTGATCACGGGATAAGTGTGCATAGAATTTCACAGTTCACTTAAGAGCACGGTTCGAGATTTAAATGCTTTGCTTCGAGCTATGCAACAATAAAGCATTTAAGAACTTTTTACTTTCAAGGAAAAAGGCAAGGTAATTGTAGATGGATGTGTGGGGCCAGAGAGTTGTGGTATTGTAATTATTTGTAGGATGAAGCTTTCCACAACCAGCCTTTGTTGCATTAAATAGTAAATTTTGGTTTTCATCGAAATTTTGTCTCAAAAAATATGTCATGTTGACACCAGGTTTAACTTTTATATGTATTCATATCCATCTATAATTAACTGTGATCTATTTATGCATACCACATTTTACATAGGGATACCCTAAAACTTTGGTAATGGCACCATTGTGCTGGTCAGGGGTACACCTTCCCCATTTTTTCCTCCTGCTGGTTTTAAAGGGTGTCTGTGTCTGGCTTTGAAGCAATTAGTTTTGTCTCAATCTTCTATAACTTTGAAGACATATTGGTGCTAAGTGAATGATACACTGTCTTGGCTGGCTTGCGTGCCCATTCGAGTAGTTGGGGCAAAATCACTAAAAGTTATCAAAAGGGAAGAGATGTTGTGGCCTAATAGTGAAATAGCCTTACTCTGGGGAAAGAGGTGTAGGTGTAAAAATGATCTAGTTCAGCAGTTTGATCAATTGTCTGACTTTTTCGTGCACTGAAAATTACTCTGTTCTCTAATGGAGATTAGAGCTTCTGCAAAATCATATTCTATGAAAAGAATGTGACTGTTTATCAATGAAGTAATATAATTCTGTTTGCTGAGTTGAAAAATAGCTTAAAAAGCACTTTTCTAGTATTAAGTAGGGCTATATTTGATTAATATCTTAAGCCTCTAGTCTCTGTTTTTGTTTCTTTTTATTTTCTGGACATATTTGATAAAGGAGTGGGAAATTGAACATTGAATGCAAATACAATCTAAGTGGGAGTGTTCATCAACCAGCTGGATTTGTTGTTGTTGTTGTTTTTATTTTTATTATTTTTTTCATGTACTAGAATTTTACTTTGTGCTTAAACTTTAAGCTTGACCATGGGACTATGATAGCTATCTCACCAATCACTCAATCTATTTCTATTAGCAAATGCTGTGACTTAGAAGGTTTTGATTAACCTTAGCTCTGTAAAGGTCAACTCATGCTGTAATTTCTGTCAGCTTGGTTATTCATCAAGTTTAAATGAATGTACAAGAAGACATGCCTTTAGGCAATTGTCAGTCAGCTCCCTTCCATGGTAATTGCTGCACAATGAAACAGAGCAGCATGTTAACAAGGGAATGCATAGGAGTTTTATAGTTTTATTTTATGTTTATCATCTGTCTCGTTTTTATATCCAATGAAATAAAAAATATGACTTTGTATAATCAGATTTGAGAATTTAGTTTTCCTGTTGAAGAAAATAAGAAATGGTTTGTTAGGGCTATGATCATTTCAGGATTTTGTAAAATTGAGAAGTTTATAGTAGTAGTGGAGAAGTTTTTGACAGAGGTACAGCATAATTCGATTTAGAAAGAAAACTTGCACTTTTCAAATAGAAATGAAATTTTGTTGTTTTGCAGGATTTGCCCAATGCTATGAATGCTGCAGAAATAACAGACAAGATTGGCTTGCACAACTTAAGAAATCGTACATGGTACATCCAAGCTACATGTGCAACAAGTGGAGATGGTTTATATGAAGGACTTGACTGGCTATCATCACAGTTGAAAAAGCAAAATTAATATCGGTGAATGTGAAGTCATACATGTAATAATCAAGGGCAAAGACAGTTTAATAGGGGAATTAAGATCCATCCAGTGGCTCTGAAATCATGCCTTATTGCACATTCATTAGTTAATTATTTCACTGCTTTATTGTCATAGAAAGTAATTAAACAGACTGTTCATTTTTTCGCTGTTAGTAAAATTGATGATTGAGAGGTCATTCAGCAATACAAGGCATTTCAATGTCCGAGCAACTTTCCCTTTGCCATTTGTTATTCATTGTTGTACCATAAAATGGCAAATATTCAAGTAAGTATGTTAATAACATCACAAAATAGTTTTCAGTGGAATCATCTACCAATCTGGAGTACAAGTTCTGCAGACAAGCCTCCTGCATGTTAATGCTGAGTTTTTTTTTCCATGTAAAACAAATAAAGTATTATATCTAAATGTTGCCTATTTTGCATGCCTTTGTCAAAAGAAGCATTTTTGATTTTTAAATTTCCCTAGGTTTGCCTCTTGACTGCAAATCTTGAGAGTGTTTTCTTTCAAGCATTTTCAAACATCAGAATCCAGTAACAATTGTACTTAACTGTGACATCTGCAATATACAGTGAGCTAGTATGAGATTACTGTACATACATGTACTCTATTGCTTTGCATTTTCCTGTGAGAGTTTTTCTGGTGACAAGTATTTGCTAAGGTGTACACAAAGTCATCAAAGATCCAAAATGAGTTGCCAATACTGAAGCGATGTGTGCTCTGGAGAGGCTTGAACGTGGTATGTTAAAGCAGCACTAAGGGTTTACTTAAGAAAAATGGCTGTTGTTGTTGAAGGGTTTTTCAAGATTACTCTTATTTCTCTGTGTCTGTCTAATAGTAATATTAAAAAATACTTTCAACTGATATCTGACAGAGCTAGTGTCTTGCGTTGAAGACAAGTGCAAGCAAATTCTAATAAAATTCTTTTTGGAGATTTGTGTTTATTAGTCATGTTAGCCACCAGGTGACTGCGTGCACTACAAATATTAGTCATGTAACCAACTTATCTCTATCAAATGCATGTCTAAAAGATGTTTCGATATCCCAGGGAATACCTAGTAGAGTCAGAACCACCCACTTTGCATTTGTAAAGGGGGATATGAACTTTTCGGTTTGTATTTCGGCCCCTAGGCTTCGAAGAAGAACTACTTAGAAAACCGCTGTTGTGTCATTTGACTAAAGTCCGTAGTTTGTAGCAGACGGAAACGTGTAGACGTCATTTTAAGGATCGTAGCCTTTGAGTGGTCGACAAAAAAAATTGCATTGTGGCTAAATTAACTAAGAAGTCAAGGTGTCTTGGACTCTTCAGGTTAATGTGCGGCAACAATTCTTAGGTCACGTGACCAGCTATTGCTAAATGGCCGGTTGGGATTCACTATTGATCAGGAGAGCCTGCAAAATACCATAGTAATCAAAACCTCTGAAGTATGGAGATCACCTGTGCACTACTTCAGACTCGACAACCAGCCGCTCACGGTGTTCCACAAAAAGGATAATAAGTTTTCCTAATGAAATCGGGAGTGGCGGAAATCAAGCCCCGCTCCTAAGACGATCAGGGTGGGTTGTGAGAGCGAGATTGACAGTTGGACGCGTTTGTGACTGTCATTTGTAGTCCGAAACACAGCTTTACTAACAGCTCATAGAGTTGTTAATTATTATTGACCATCGTTGGCAAAGGCTGTGTGGTAGTAGGCAGACGGTACTGCTACTAGAGAGTCTCAATGGAGTTAACCATTTGCCGTAAAATGACGGAAAAAATAAGCCGGTACGCGTAAGAATTGATAAATTCTATCCGTTAGACGTAAGAATAGTTCACCTGAAAATTATTTGCTAGCTTTAACGGAAAGAAATGAACTGATAGCCGTAAAAGTAAACTGGAAAAACATTTAAACGTTAACGGTGATAAAAAAAGCCATCACCCCATTGAGATTACTTGACTTTTATCATGTAACGTTCAGTCTCGTAGTGTTCTCCTTTCTTCTTTGTTTTTTGCCACGTCATGTTCTACTGAGGAGGACTTCAGATTCATTCTTGGAAATCCAACTTGACAAAAAGCTACGTAAAGCATCTTTCCTGACACCATGTAATAGTCGTCTGTAGTTTGCGAAAGAGCTTTATTTGTTGTTTGAAATTGCAAGTTCTTTCAGCTCCATTTTGTAATATCGCATCTTTGGACAATCCGTTTCCATCGGTGTCTAAGTTCTGTGGTGATCTTGTGGTACACCAGCTCTATTCGAAAAATGTCCAGTTCTCTATCTGTAGTCTGTCTATTCCATCATCGCTCGTGACACCATGTAATAGTCGCCTTTGGTCTGTGTAAGAGCTTTATTTCCTGTTTGAAATTGCACGTTCCTCCATCATTGGCATTGGTCGAATGGTAGGCGGTACAGAGATAGTGCTGCATGCTGTAGTGTTTCCTTCATCACCCAGCGTCCAGTCCTGAAATATTCGCCTTTTATATTTCTTCTTTTTCTTTCTCACACTTTGTTCTTGACTAAAGTCTCTACCGTAGAACAGTCCTTTCCCGCTTCTAAAGCTGACGAAGACTTCAAAGTCTTACATGGAAATCGAAGTTGACAAGAGATACATCAAGTCCATGCTTGAAGGACCACTCCCTACGCATATCATGATATTGGTGACTTATAGTCTGCAACAGAATTTTATTGACAGCTTATCGAGTGATGACTTTAACTGGCAGCTTGATATAAGCTCCACTTATTTAGAAATGGCTTAAAACTAAGGCAGATCGGCAGTGCCGCAACTTGTAAGCTGTTATAACCACTGGTGCTTATCAAGAAATTCGTCGAAAATGTCTGATGTAATATTTCTGGACCTTTCAAAATCGTTTAACAGTGTCCCCCAAGAGCGCCTGCTTTTAAAGCTCAATAGATACGGTATAGACGGGAAACTGCACTTGTGGTTTAGGAATTTTTAACCAACCGAAAACAAAGAGGACAGATATACGTGGATCGTATTCCGAATGGTCGTCTGTTATATCTGGCGTCCCTTAAGGCTCAATACTGGGGCCGATTATGTTCCTCATTTACGTGAACGACATACCTAACATCATCACATCTACCGCCAAGTTATTTGCTGACGATATCAAAATCTATCGACAAGTTGGGGAGTGTCATCAGATCACTGAAGGGCTTTTCTGGCAGGCATGCAGAGGATTTGGTCAGAAGGTATGTACTACTGGGAGACTCATACATAGAAGCCAGAAGTGACAGGTTTATAAATGACAGTTTGTTTAACAAATACAACTGAAAATTACAGTTTTTTGCTGTTAATTCTTATTTCAGACGTGATGAATTAACCCTGCTTTAAAATTTTACTCTCTTTGAACCAAACTTGTTATCCTTTTTGTGGATCAACCCTCAGCAATAATTGGGTTGACACATTTTATTCAATTGTCCAATTTTTTCATTCGACAAAATTACTCTACTCTCTAGGAGAGAACACCGCTTTTCTCGTTACACATTAAGTGAAAAGATTAAGGCTATCTGCTGCCTAAATCATTTTCTTTTTTGGGTTGAAAATTTACGTAATTGGCACTTCATGTTCCATCAGAAACGAAAATTGGGAAGATATGAGTTTCAAATGTCAGATTTCAAAATTTCCCTCTCCCGTCGAAGAATATGTGAGATGTTTATGTATTTTAGGGCTAACAGAGTATTTCGGGTTTTAGTATGAGGGTTAAATTCAGACTCGTAAATGGAGAAAATTTCCAATTTGCAGGGTTTACCTAATGCAACGAATGCCGTTGAAAAAGTGGACAAGATTAGCCTACACAGCTTTAAGAAATCGCACCATACATTCAAGTTACATGTGCAACAATTGGAGATGGTTTATGTGAAGGACTTGACTGGCTATCATCACAACTGAAAAAACAAATTTATATGGGTGAACTTGTAGTCATGCACATAATAATACTCGGGCAAAGTCATTTTAATAGGGCCGGAAATGAAGATCCATCCAATGGTTCTGAAGTCATGCCTCATTGCACATTCATTAGTTAATTGTTTCAGCGCCGCTATATTTTCATAGAAATATAAATTTTTTGTGTAATCAATAACATTAACTGCTCAGAGGGCATTTAGCGATAGAAGGCATTTTATTATCTCAGCAACTTTTCTTTTGCCAAAGTTCTATCACTAATGCACTATTGCACCATATATGTATGTATGTATATATATACACATACATACATACATATATATGCATGCTCACTAGTTTTTCTAGTTTGAGCACTCTGGCATGGCTTAGATGATCCCAGATATGTGAGATCACTTGAGGTGGCTATATAGTCTTTCCTCCATCCTAGCATCAGCACTGCACTGATGAGGCCCAGAAGGCCGAAACAGTACTGTCTGCAGTTAGTTACATATATATATATATATATATATATATATATATATATATATATATATATATATGTATGTATATATGTATAGATGTATAGTATGAAAACGAATTCAGGTAAGTAGTCTAAAGTCTAAACTGAACCACTCAAGAGATTTACTTTTTAAGGGGCTAAGTTTCTAGAGAAACTGTAGTGCTGCGTCGCTGAGTTGACAATGGTAAATTGGCCACCGTAAACAGATTCTAAAGCTGGTGTTTCAAGCGTTAGCATTCCGGCGCTCCGACGAACGCTAACGCTCGAAACGTTTACAATTATCACCACAGTTGAAAAAATTAAGCAATTTGTTAAATAAATCTCGAAAGACGTCAAAATATGATGAGGATAACAGTGACACACTCAGCTGTCCCTCCTGTACTGCTTTTTTTGGGTTTTTATCACATTTTGTGAGTATCCATGGTTTATTACTGAACAGCTTTGTTCCTCTAAAGAAGTTGCTGGTGACCGGAAGTGATCTCGAACGCTGTAGCGGAAATCGAGCCTCGTTCCTAGAAGAGACGAGGATTCTGGGAACGACGTAGGCAGTTGGACGCGTTTGAAGCGGCGACGTGGTAAGAATTTGTCTACGGTTTTTTGCGAACTGGTTTGAAATATATCTGTTCTTGCTAGTCTTAGATCTTTCAAGAGAAATGCCTGTTGTCGAGGAGTGGCATCAAACCACTCAAGAGCTTTTACCGACTCGCCTTTTCTAAATATTTTCTCGCGTTTTCAGATTTGGTTTCTAGGAGCGATCAACTGTGAAACATGGGCAGTGTGTTTGGCAAACTGTTCTCCGGTCTCTTCGGCAAAAAGGAGATGAGAATTCTCATGGTCGGGCTTGATGCCGCTGGGAAAACGACCATCCTCTACAAGCTTAAACTCGGAGAAATCGTCACAACGATTCCAACAATTGGTATGTACAAAGAGATGCTTCGGGACGCCATGACAGTTCGCGCAATAGCGTAAATTTTTATGGATAAGTGGATTCTGGTATTTGAGATATTCGTAAACTTAATTTCATAGGTTTTAACGTGGAAACAGTAGAATACAAGAACATAAGCTTTACAGTTTGGGACGTTGGCGGCCAAGACAAGATCAGACCTCTTTGGCGACACTACTTTCAAAATACACAAGGTACCGTACATTTGCCGGTTCGAAATGTTGTGCAATATCGTCATCAAGCAGTTTCTTGCGTTGATCTTTGGTTCATTGTTCGTATGGTATGTTCTAGTTATCGATCTCTATGTTGCTATCCTCTTGTTAGGTCTAATATTTGTTGTGGATAGCAATGATCGTGAGCGAGTTGGCGAAGCAAGAGACGAATTGAACAGGATGTTGGGTGAAGATGAACTTAGAGATGCTACTCTTCTTGTCTTTGCGAACAAACAGGTACCTTGAGCGACCTTTCGTAGCGGTGCTTTTTTCTTGCGCTCCTGTTTATTATTGTCATCTTAAATTTACGAGGCCCATGATCTTATGAGAAACTAGGCTGTGGTATTTGTGACAGTTCACCCCTCCTACTGTGCCATAATGGAGTTTTCTTGCTCTTTTTAATTTACTTTCTTACACTGTCGAAGTAAAAAAGTGATTTGAATTTAAGGATTCGTATAGAGTTTGGAGTTCTTGGATAAGTACCGATATCAGCAAACAAAGACATGGAAAGAAATCTGGAGTTGATTTCATTCAGATATAAGATGAGAACTGTCGTGACCAATTTTTTCTCAGGCGTGGTGTTCAGTTTAACCTTGGACTCGTAATTTCCTCTTCCTTCTTGCTATCCGTGACATTCTGCATATCCGCGTAAGATTCCACAATACATTTTATAAATCATCTCGCAAGGTCTTGTTATTCATTTCTCCTGTTGTTCAACTTAATATATTTTTTCTTTACAGGATTTGCCCAATGCGATGCAAGCAGCCGAAATTACGGACAAGCTGGGTTTACACGGCTTGAGAAATCGTACATGGTACATCCAAGCTACATGTGCAACAAGTGGAGATGGTCTTTATGAAGGACTTGACTGGCTATCAGCGCAACTTAAAAAGAAAGATTAATACTGATGAACTTGAAGACATGGCATACATAGTGTATTAAAATAACATTCTAATTTGATCAGACAATTTCTCATTTTATTTTCATAGATCACTTGAAATTTCCTCTAGTTCGTTTTATATTGATGTTACTGCAGTGAAGCAGGTCTTGTTGAAAGTTTCACTTTACCTTATCAGTTACCTTTTTCTTTTTCCAAGATGTTTATCCTCAGATTGCCATCATTCTCAAAGAAAACCTGATCAGATCTGTGATACCTAGAAATTTCTGAAGATGTTTTCTACAATGCAAAGACTTGGAAACTTTTGAGGATGCCCTTACAGGGTTGATGCAAACGTGAACTGGTGCTGTTTACTTTCTAGCACTAAAGTTATTTACAATCATTTGTATGATTTTATCTCCTTTGATACTGATTTAAGTTTATATCATGAGAGACATTTTCAGTAATGTACAGAACTACCTTGATTTTTTCTGCTAGGCATTCAGATTTGGGTACTCAGGCATGTTGGTGTGAAATCAGGTTTTTCAATCCACAGGTGTGAGAATCATATTATTGGCGTGAGAAGAGGCAGGAATACTAATGTGTGAATGTTTGTGGAACAAATACCAAATTATTGTTCAGTTAGTTTTTACTTCAAAGGTGAAGAATGGTAAACATGCATTTATACACTGTTTGAAACCTCAAGTTTATCCCTCAAAACCTTATACTTATAGGGTTCTTTCTTTGAAATACCTTTTGATTTAGGAAAATAGTGTTAACCCTGTAACTCCCAAGATCTGATTGTTAATTCTCAACTTCAGCTGCCACACATTTCCTTGTAAATTAGTTGCAAGAATTTTGATTTTAGTAAGTTATCCTTAAGCTGTGCTTCTCTATATTTTTTCTTTTGACTTTGTGAGAGAATTTTTTGGCTAAACAAGAGAACACCGTCTAGTTGCTAAGTTACTGTCTATTTTCACCTGTGAGCTGGATAATGCTGATCATGAATATTACAAAGAGGATCCAGATTTCATTTACTTCTGGGAATCATCCTTTTTACTGCCAAGACCCCAATATCTTTTACCTTTACTATCTGCTAGAAATTTCTTGTTAGTTCTTAGAACTTGTTGTTCCATAAAATAGTATCCCCAATTGATACTAAAGGATTCTTCATTAATTTGCAAGTAATGTGAGCTAAGTCTCTAGGATTCACGAATACTTTCCTGGACTTTCAAAGTTATGGTGATAATTCATAAATGATTCTTGTTTGTCATAAAACAACAGCAGACATTTTAACAATCCATTTGTAACACTAAATTTGTTTTTTAATGTAAAGACCATAAGAGTCGTAGTTTGAGTACAATTAAAGAAGCACTTAACTTTTTTCTTGAGTTTTTATTTTGGTTGTTATTGTTTTGTTATTTTAAATTTTTCAATTTTTTAACATGAAATCTAAAATGAAGTGAAAGTAGAGCTGTCCTCTCCCTGTTGCTTGTGTCCTTTTCTCTTACCATTCCTTTGAATAATTTGACAGTGGGTGTATTATGAGAAAATTGAGTGTTGCAAACAAAAATCCTGACTTATCAGAGCCATTTATTGTTTCCTACAACCAGATGTATTACAACTCGATCAGGACTAGTGCTTGAAAGAGTTAAATCAGAGTTGTCCATTTGAAAAACTAACAGAACATCTTTGCAGCATCAGTTAGCCCTTAATAATGTAGATTGAAAAACAACTGGGCCCATGCAGTTCACTTAGATTTCTTTTAAAATTTAAAAAAATGAGATGATCAATCAAAGTAAACACTTCTGTGGTCTAAGCAAGCTATGAACAACAGCCAAACCGTCTTCTATTTGTTTTCATATTTGTTGCTGAGGTCCATCGTTTTTTCTGAGGATGAAAAACTTCCACACTATTAAGATAATCTGTTCCATTATAACCACCAAGAACATACAACAGACCATCAATAACAGCTGTCCCCACACCACTACGAGGCTCTTTCATGGGAGCAATTATCATCCAGGTGTCAGTCTCAGGTGTATAGATTTCAACACTTTCTAAACTCTGACCATTGCATCCACCCACAGCAAACAAAACATCATTTAAAACTGTCACACCTGCCATAGAACGTGGAGTCTTCATGGATGACACTAGCTGCCACTGGTTGATTTGATTGCTATAAAACTCTACAGAGGAGAGGTCTGTCACACCATCATAGCCACCTTAAAAATACAAATGAAACTTGTTGAGGAAAAATGTATCAAAATTTACCAGCATATGTGGCTTGGCAAGGACATGGAAAACAAGGAAATCACACTCCTAGACTCCTTGCAAACCTCTCGCCAGTTCACATTGCTAAATTTCCCATGGGCAACAAAATGCTTGTGTGGAATCAACAGAACAGTTAATAGAGATTTATTCCATAATTCAAGACCAGGGATTTTTGCAGCAAGATTGATACTAAATGCATTTTCAGGAAAAGCTTACATGATAACATAAAGCTTTTTTCACGCAGCTAGCCATAGATAAATCCCATTCAGGGTTCAAATAACCTTCCCCAGTCTTCTCCCCATATCTTCCATGGAAAATTTTTTTTTCAGATCTTCATTATGTTTTCTTCAACTGTTTGTCAAATATTGATCTCTCTGAATACTGGATCAACCTACCAACTGCATAAAGCTGACCATTCATGGATGCCACTCCAAGCATGCTGCGTACTGTGTTCATCTCAGTGATCATATTCCATTCTCCAGTTCGTGGATTATATCTCTCAGCTGTGTTAACAGTGACTTGTCCATTATACCCTCCTACTGCATAAAGAAAGCCATCAAGAACCCCTATCCCCACACTACTCCTGTGTTCAATCATACTTGTAGTAGGAGACCATTTGTCAGAGCTTGGATCATACTGTTCTACCTGTGAGAGATTTGTTATGCACGAGAAGGAAGAAATAAAGAAATGCAGAAATGCAATGAAAAGGAAGCTTTGGGAAAGAATGCCAGTGACAACCAGGTTAAGAAAAGGGAGACAGAAGGATATGAGGGGGGGGGGGGGGGAGAGGACTGAAGATAATCAACCCTCTGAATGAGAGGAGTGACATGTTTAGGTAAAGAAAATTGCCTATTTAATAACTCCAAGACCAAAATAAAATGCACTAAAAATGAACTTTTAAGACATATCACAAAGACTGCCCAAAATTTGAGATTGCAATACAATTCAATTGTATTACAATTCAGCAAGATCAAAGCCTTTTCAATGTACTGTCAGTCACCCTTATACATACAGAAACTGGCTAATAATGATGATCAATACCTGATTCAAGGCAGCTATGCCATCTGATCCACCAACAACATACAGAATACCATCTAAAATAGCTGCAGCCAGTCCTCGGCGAGGGGTTGACATTGATGATACTTCACACCATGTGTTTGATGTAGGGTTGTACTTTTCCACAGTTCTCATTGTGCATCGCCCTTAAAATTGTCATTGGGTAGTAGCCATAATTAATAAACCAAGATAAGAAATTTTTAACAGAACAATAATAAAAACCAAAATACACAGACTACGTAAAGTAAATTGATTAAAAGCATAGCATTGTAGGAGATGAGGTGGCATTTAAGTTCCCCTAAAGTTACCTTATTTCCTTGAATATGCACCCATGCTCTAATAAGCACCACCCCCACCCCTGAGCTGAAATGTCAACAAGTGCCTCTCTTGAGTAAACACCCCCCTCCACCCTCACTTTCTTAAACAGTAGGGATCCAAGGATAAGCCATTTATATTGCCTCAAAATTTCTACCTTTTGAAGCTTCAACTAAAGTGGAATCAGCACAGGAGAAATAATAAGTGCATCCCCTTCTCCCTTGATTAAGCACCCTCTTACCAAGTTGTTAATGAAATTGGCCACCATAAAGAGTCTTTAGAGCTAATGTTTGAGTATTAATCTTCTGACATCAGCTTTAGAAATTTTCTACATTGGCTAATTTACATTATCAACCCAGTGGATGAAACCAAATCAAGTTGCAAGATTCTCCCTCCCCACTTCAACACAGCTCTACAGATGTTTAAAAACTAACCCCATATACAAAACATTTGCTTAAACTGGTAGGGCACCATGAACAGACAACTTAAATGAGTTTGAAGTTTATAAATTTCACCATAATTCAAAAGAAAACTTTTTTGCAACATCCATATAAGCTGGCAAAGAGGCATCAAAAATCATGCAACCAGATACTTCAACTCCTTTTTTTTTTTTCACACTAGGAGAAGACCAGCGCCCAGTTGTTTGAAGGCCAATCAGTGCTAACCCAGGATTAAATTTTAATACAGGTTTCTTTATTTCTTTGTTCAAAAGTATTTTAGGCTAGACTTTCCCCATTCCTTTCCAGACCATTCAATGATCAAGTTGCAAGCAAAAATATTTGAACTGAATTTTCTTTTAAAGCCTTCAGAACTGCACTCAAATTTCACACTTACCCTGGGTTATCTTAACCCAGCTTTGAACAACCCAGGCCAGGGCTGAAAATTAATTTTATGCTCACCAGGATTAATTTCCCCACCCATAACATATATCCACTCTGCCTGACCATACAATTTCCGTGGCCGAAATCGGCTGCCACATTTTATGTCACTTCGCAACTGAGGACATAGATGGTACATCCTGGCCTCCTCAAATAGATGACAGCTGTCGCCTTTGCTGGCGATAAATCCATCATCCAATACCTTTGTTACAAGGAACTCCCAAGCCATCAAGGGGAACCTGATCGTCTCAGCTATTTGGGGAACTGCCTTAAGTCTTTCTTGTTTCTTGTAGTTCACCCATCGTAAAGCAGCTTCGTACACTTCTTCCTCGTGCCGCACATACAGAGAGTCCTCACTCAGTAGTTTAAGAACTTCCTCTAAAGGACATTGAAAGAACTCTTCCATTTGTGTAGTGTGGTTGAAATTTCGCAAAGCATACTCGTAGGCTGTTTTGCTGAGCATAAAGCAGCCGTGATTCTCGGAAAAACGCCGTATACCGAGACAGTTTGAAGGATGGAGTTCATTCTCTAAAAAATAGCAACACTTTTCCGTCAAAGTGTCCATTTGCAGCAAAGTCGCGACAGTCAAAAGTGACTGGACATTGTCAACCGTTATGTTGACTCTAGCTACGTAAGCAAATTCCACCGCCGTCTGAACTGCCAAAGGCTCCAGATCGTTTAACTGCACGACCTTCTGTTTGCTTTCTACAACATCACTCGTAAACATGGCATTGAAATAAGGACTCACAGCGGCTAGAATAACGCGATGTGCTTTGATTTCTCTACCGGCCACCACGAGTTCCACATCACACAGTTCTTCCTGTCTTCGCATGTTTTCTAGGGCTGTGAGCAACGACTGAGCATGTTGAACCCGTAACAACATACTTCCAGACTCACTGCCATCTGTAATGCTACTTGGTTCTTGAATATTTCCAGATCGTTTCATTTTACGCTTCGAGTCCATGACTCGGGTTATTATGTAACAAAGTTGATTCCTGTTGACATTCTTGACATGAATTACATACCCATTCAATAAATCCGCTGATCTCTGTTATAGTTTAGGGCTTACGAGCCGCCAATACAACTGACATGAATATCAGCGGCTTAACGTCGAGCAGGGCACGCACCAATTATTTCCCGCACCAATTATTTTTCCTGCCGAACAAAATATGGGCAAAAAAGGAACGCTCACGTAAATCGGATATAGGAAACAAATGTAAGGAAAGGAAAGAGGGACCGAGGTAAGTTTCCAAAGAAGTTTGCTACTGAGGGCCAGTTACTAAATAAACAAAAGGGGGAAAGTTTGTAAAGAAACTGTGGTGCTACGTCGGTGGGTGAGTATAACAAGAGAATTTGGTTTTATTACCTGAGTTGATAATGTACAATGGCCACCGTAGAGAGTTTTTAAGCTGGCGTTTCGAGCGCTAACCCTTCGTCAGAGCGAATGGCGAAGGGCTAACGCTCGAAACGTCAGCTTTGAGACTCTCGATGGAGGCCAATTTACATTATCAACTCAGTTGATAATATCAAATTATCTTATTTGCTAAATAATTTGGTTTTATCGACTGAGTGGATAATGTAAATTGGCCGGCATGAGGCAAGACGAAGCAATTGAGAGATTGACTTTTCTGAAGAAAAATGCCACGGAAAATGCGTAAAAGAGCATTTCTGAACCTCAAGATTTCAAATTTTCTGGGGCGGCATGCCCCCAGACCTCCCGTGAGCGGCTCGCGCCTTTGGCGCTCGAAACTTGCCTCGTCTTGTTCTGAAGTTTGGCTACGGCCCTGGTAAAGAATTTCAAAGCTGACGCTTCGAGCGTTAGGAATAGTTATCGTGGGGTGTGTCTGTTTTATACACAAAAAAACGGGGGCTATATAAGCCATTGGTTTTATCCATACGCTACACTTTAATAAATTAATATTTACAAATATCTTTGATATTTCAACACACGACAATAAATATTTATTCTGCATCATCTCGCCATCATTACCATTATCGTCATCGTCTTTGACTTCGTCATCGTTACATTATTGCCGTCATCACAATCACGACTACAGCATGTCATAATCTAGCCTATTCCAGGCTTCGTGAGTATAACGGTACGTAATCCCAGAGCAAAAAACGAAGGAAGTTTGGGTCGGGTGGCGTACCTGACCCAAGCCTCGCTCGATTTTTCACTCCTCTGCCTCTATCGTCCCATTTATCGCGCTTCGTGTTACGAACTGAACGTTTAAAAGTGGCTATTGGTCATTATCATTATTGTCTTCACCGTCGATGCGACGACGTCTTTTTCATTATCAAAGCTTCTCCTATACACAAGTTAGGCCGCGATATTTCACTCAAACTACACTTAATTTATCAACGATAGGAAATACTGTTGAAAATTAAATTGCATCCACTTTCAATTGCTTTGCTCAAAGATAAAGTGAACGGAAAATATATAACAATGATTAATTTTAAAATTTTTGTTTTCAGTAATGTACACTCATAAACTACTGAAATTTAAATAATTAAAAGGCCTTTCTCTTTTTTGAAGCCTCAGCGTCTACGATTGTTATTTTAAGCTTCTCGTTTTATTTGTTATGACGGGGAAGAAGTTTCTTCGCTTTTCGGGATGAATTTGTCAGTTTCGCTATTTGCATCAGAATCCTCGCTGTTCATACTCCTCGAAACTTCCAAATCTCGTGACAGTGTACTGAGAATATGCGAGGTTACGCGTCCTTGTTTATTCTCGGTGCTAGCTGTCTCTGATTCTTGTTGAAGAATTACAGGTACTGAACTGCTTCTTGATCGTGGGTCCAACTCATTTGGAGATGGAGGGACCTGGAAAGTTGAATTTGAAATAGTCACTTTTGGACTCATCATCACTGGCAAACTTAGCGTGGATGCTCTAGGTTTTATCCCTACCAGTATTACGCTTTCTGTTTTTAATCTGGTAACGCTTCGCGGCAAGGGATAAGATGGAAGTATTCTGTTCTTAGGATCAACTAATGTTTGGCTGCCGTACAACTCCGATCCTCTGCGATCTGGACTCAACACAGTGAGAACTGAGGAACATCTTGAGTCTTTACTGAGTTCTGTGTCGGCACGAGGTTTTCTCAAAGGTTCTCCACATAGCTGGAAACACTTTTTGCATTTAGCGAAATAACCCGTCCATATCTGGCGGCAATCTTTGTTCATCAGTAACAGGAGGAAGAACGCCAGGCAGAGGAAGCCTGGGGCGACTAAATTGATCAGTGGAAGCACCGTAAAGTAACTGGGAGAAGTGCAATCACTTGAAGTCTAAAACAACGAGAAAAAATCACGTGGAAGTATCAGTAAAGTGAAAGCCAAAAATATAATTAGGGTCACCCTTGAGTATCGTATATGGGGAACAAAGAGTGCTCTTTTTGCCGTAAAAAGTCTCAGCCTATGCGACAGTATTATTCGAGGAAAGATACAGGAAAAACTGTGAGGGGATGGGGGAGGGGGTTCGGTGTTAAATTAGGAAATGTAAAGTGAAACATGAATCACAATGGCACCATCAATGGAAGAATGTCTCTCAGCTTATTTACCTGCAGACAATGAAAGTACATCTCAGCACCATGCACAAATTTGTCCGTACGGTAGAAGGTCATAGTATTGATCGACGTAACAGTTGCCGCTACGACCAGAATTACAACAGCCATGCTAAGAAACTGACGTTCGATTCGGCGCATGGAAACTTTCTCTTCTCTAGCGCGAATAACACGTTTGGTCGCGTCCAGGCGTGCCTTATGAATTAAAAAACAACAACATCAATAAACTGTTTCAATTTTTTAAAAAAATTGGTAACCGTCTTTAATACATGCAATCTTACATCAAAAGTGAGTTATCTCAGGCTAATAGTGCCTTTCGCTGTTCACTGCACTCATTCGCGAGGGGTGCCATGAGGACGCGAACACAAACTCAACGAGGGTCATGGGGTGCCTATGGGAAAAATTCCACCCATCCCTATTTATAGACACGTCCATTGCACTGAGAACCTTATTCAGAGGAAACTTATTAGTTTGCGCAAAAAAGTGATTCTGACATAGAGTTGAAGAGAGCCGTAAACTTGAATATGAACACGAGAAATTCGGTCATGTAAACAGTTGATATCAATTTAGGAGAAAATGCAGACAAGAAGCAGGGGAATTTTTCAGGAGAAAAGTTCATAAAAATACAAGATAGTTGGAAAATAGCGGTAAAATTATAATTTGAGTATATTAGCAAAATTTTTACCTTTCTAAGATGCCACACAATGGACCAGAGTAGATGAAGTGACACATATATCGTGACTTGCATGGGTAGCGTAAAGGTGAAGTAAGCCATTTGAATGCTCTGCGCACCTGCAGACATATGATCCATAAAGAGAAACGTGTAGCCGGGTGGAGCAAAGTAAAGACATCCGGCCACAATGAATGCAGGCACCAGCCAGCTCAGCACCGACTGCATCAGATGAATTTTGATTGGATGTTTGAAGACAGCTCGGTTGTCGTGAATGATCACGGCGTAAGTATTCGCTATAAAGCACATGGCCCAGAACGAGTGTGCCAGAATAAAATAATGAGACCCCGCACCTGTCATTCACAAAGAGATGAAGTCGTTAGCGTACAAGAATGCGAACTCGAGGAAGAAGTAGGTGAAGCCCCACTAAAAATAAGCCAGTGAATCATTTACAGTTTATCCTCGATGATTTAGACCAGTAAAAAAGAACACATTCTTCTCTGACTCAACTTTTTGTAATTTTAAGGATTTCTGCCACGTGAACGGATTGCTCGCGACTCCTACCTTAATGGAATATTTTAGGATCGCCTCAAGTGGATTGGACGCGAAATGTTTTGAGGTTCGTTGAAAAGAAGTCATGATGGCTATCGAAATAAAAAGCTCAATGTCTACGTGAGGGTTTACTATTATCGATAAGTTAAAAATCTCAAAATGTGTTCATGCACATGTAGATTAGTTTGTTCTACAAACAAATACCTGGGCAAAAATCTATGAAAAACTGAACAACTAGGATAGAGTGAGTGTCTAGATCATACCTAGAATTACTGCATAGAGCGAGGAATGACCTCCTGCCTGCCAAAAGGCCTGTTCGTCACAGAAAACTTTCTCAAGTCCTATCCGCACAGGAATCATTTTGAAGCAAGCTAAGTAAAAGAGAAAGTCGGTTAAGTCAAGTGTTAAGTGTTAAACATAATCAATCCTTAACATGTTACAGCGCTTCGTCAGTCTGTCGAAACTTGAAAGATTTACACTAGTTGACTTCGACAATGCCTCTCTCCATCCAGCAGTAAAGTGGCGGGGGGCTAAGGGGGGGGGGGGGAGGGAGAGTAGCCTATCATGGACTCACACTACAGGGGTATCGCCTTGTAGTAACATCAAGCTATGAAATTAAAAGGTTAGAGAAACTCGGCTTGTGTGCATGATTCCTTTTTTACATCATTTTATTAGTCCAACACGTCAACTGTTGCCTACTAAACCTATTCCGGAAGGCCTTGTGATTGTCAAGAATGTTAATCACAAACTCATTGTATTCATCCACACCGATCTCTTCAACATGGTTCAAAACCCGACGCAAAATATATCCACATCCTCTACAATTTGTAGGGAGAACATGTCCCCAAGCATCACGACTTCTTACCAAGAAAAATGCAGCATATAATGATATGAAAACGTAACACGTGAGGAAACTTGCGACTGAAAAAGGAAAAGAATGTATTACAAAGTTAGTTCGGATTAGAAACATAACGTGAACTCAAGCTGAGATTTCAAAAAATAATTAACAATCCTTCCGCAGATTTCGCAATATTTCCGGTAACCTTTGGGTTTCTGGAGAACACTAATTAGTTGAAAAATACTTGCTCCAGATTAATATCTTTAGCGAAACTTACAGGCTTTCTATGCTGGCCCAGGTGATGAGTGTGATGATTGTTGCAATAACCACCAACCACAGACCAATCACAACAATGCCATAGTACACCTTCTGGGTTAAAGAAGACTGTGAAGTCCAGGCGCACGGCGGTCGACATTGGCCGGTATCGTTATCGGGGATTAAGGGAGAGTTGCACTCAAGCGGAATATCTGTTACGGAAAAGAGAAATAAAGAGCTTTAACAATGACTCATAAAAACCTTGATCTACACTAACGGTGAAATTTAACAAGACGTGTTCTCCTCTTCTCTTTGATTTTCTTGACGGAACAAAACAGAAGTACCAGCGTAAATAATATTATATTTTGCATTGATTACTGTGATTTCAGTCGAACGTTTTCACAGTTGCTAGATTAGTAAAAAGACAAGAAAGTTTCAATTTACCTTTGTTGCTAGATGTTTGATTTGTCCTTGTGAAATTAGATCTATTAAAAAGATTACAGAAAGAGACTTAGGCCTTCCCTCATTACCGAATCTCAGAGGGTAATGTACAAACTCAGTTCTGTTATTCCACTACAGGTCACGTGACGAATGCGGCTATAGCGGTGATCAGCTTTTACGGAAATTACTATGGTTTTTTATGTCAAATCGCTTGACAACAGTAAAACACTATTGAAAAACTCAAGAGGGAATAACGTCAATCAAAGCAGGGCATAAATAGGAAACATTGGAGCAGCATCAAAATTGTTTGTAATTAGGAACCACCTTGAATGGGGGATGGGGCAAATTAAACTGACTAGATCACTTCTCCACAAGAGGTGAAACAATCAAGTACTATTAAAAGTAACTTTGACCTCGATCAACAGAACACCATTGTATGTTGCCGGAGGCATTATTTGAAGTCTACCTGTGAGTCATTAGAGAACAAATTTGGGTTTGTTTTGCACGTTAAATCGCTGCTGTGGTAAAATTTTTGTCATCACAATTATTTCATGAAGCTTACTCATCGATGAAGCGTTAACGATCACCTAACAGATGGTGTTCAAGTCGATTTTAACTCTGTAAATGCTTTAGTATTGCTTTAGAACTGACAGCTGGAAGTGAACAATCAAAACTCAAGTAAATCCACTTGTAATAAAACAAAAAAAGGTCATGAATAATAACTCGGAGAAATTCGTCCCAATCTTCGGGATAACAGGCACGAGCATGAAATAAATGGATAAATAAATGTACAAAAATTACTCCTGACAATAAGTTCTTACGTGACGTTGACGATGTGATGATGTGGCATTTGTATAATAATATTACAAAAATTGCTCTAGCACAGATGCCTCTTCTGATTAAGAGAATCGTACTTCAAAAGAAAAGTATGCCTGTAAATCACTTTAAGTCAGCCAATCTATTCATAAACATCACGTATCGTAAACATCACGTCTTGTTACTTTTTAAAACGTTCCTATAGATTTGCCAAAAATATCTCAATTAGCTTGGTCAACGTTATTTACATCTCAAACATTCATCCAGTACACGAAGCCAAACGTATAATGATTCAGCGAAAAAGCGTCCGATTTAATTTCAGTTTCGCGTTTTCTTTGTTATGACCAGCGTTAAATCCTCGTTCGATGAAATGGACGCCCGGTTCGAAACACAAGAAAGAGAAAGAGAAAATAGCCTTGCTTAGTCTGTCACTGATCGCTTTTCTTGGTTAATTGGCGGACTTAAGTGGCAATCATCAGGAAAAGTTGCATCTACTCTATTAAAAATCGATTAAAGTTACTCAAATTGTTTCAGGCGAGGATATCTCACAAATTCTGATTTTAAACATCACGGGAAAGACAACACCTCAAAGTGGATATGCGCGTGAGTACAGTGTCTAAACTCAACAGACGACATTTGATTTCTATGATCTTCCCGAGACTGTCGATCACTGTGAGCCAGAAAACTTTGAAACATGCGAAAGAGCAATATAATATAATACGTCCGTATTTACGAACAGCTCAACTTATGACAAAAATTTTGATCTTCAACACAATGATCACGTATGCATAAGCATGTAGCGATTGACACTCGCAGCCCGCAACAATTCGTGCCTGAACAAGACCTCTTTAAGCCATATCCACCTCAATTTCTACCATCAATGAGTCTTGAGTCTTGTATGAATTAAACCTTCTTAGCATGTTTTTATAGCGGTCCTTGGTGTTGATAAAGATAATCTTGAAAATTTGACTGCGGTCCTGTACTTTCCAATCAGAGCAATTTAAAAGAGAAATTTATCTACATCAATATCTGTATAAAAAGCCTTAGCTACATCATTGATACTGTTCGTATATTCAGTTCAATACTTACTCATATAAATCGGAGTGGGGCGGATGATCCGGGCGAAAAACATAAAATAATGTCGGCGCTGTTACGATAATTAGAAGAAATAAGTGGCCAGCGTAATAAGGAAGGTTTAACCGAGACATCATCGATCCACAACACCGTGACTTTTCAGTTGAAGCTGTGTTCACGAGGGGATTATCACTAGTGCGGCTGTTAAAAGCTGTTTTGAAAATGATCAGTACACAGAGAGCAGAGAGTTTCTAGTCACGGGTCAAGTAGGAAACGCTCCGCGAAATGACAACACTGACGACACGATTATGACCGTGAGATGTAAACTTATACCAATTTAAGTGACGTATTTGCACAGAGGTGATACGCGTTAATGACTTGCGGTGATGGAAAGCATACAGTTTGCTGAATCCCGAAGAATTCTTTCGATGTCAATCAGGAAACGCCAAGATTAATGAGTAAGCTTTATTTTTCCAAATTGTACAGCTGTCAACATTAAGCAAAGAGTGAAAGGAACACACAAAGGACCTTTGGAACTGTTCCCACTCGCGAGTGTACGTGGTATTGTCAACTTCCGGTAAACTATTACATGTAGATGTAAGGCTGTCATCTGTCATTTATTTTTAGAATCCTCCTCTTTGTGCGTCATTCACCCGATTAGTTTGATTAGTCTCTGAGCTTGACCATCGATTGAAGACAAAAACACTTAATCATTTGAAAGCTTTACAACTTTGGGCTGCTCATTTGATTTGTTATCGATCCCGGTCAATTTTCCGGTTAAATTTTGAACAGGTTTGACTATTCAGAATGCTAAGACTGACACCAGATACGATTCCTTTTGATTTTGATTTGACCTTTTTTTGATACAATACTTGATGAATGTTCTTCGTTTTCTCCTCGTTAAATAATCTAATTATACTATACCGGCTATGCAACGCGAAGAGGACAACGCGCGAATGATGTCAGTGATACCAATGTAAAGATAGCTACTAAAAATGTCAAAGGTCTCTCTGACAAATATTCATTATCTAGATTGAAATATGGGCAAATCGCAGTAGCACAAAGCAAATTTATTTCATTTTCTGCTGTTCAAAACGTCAATAATTATTACTTACATCCATCTTTATTGAAATGCACTAGTTTTTACGTTTTAGTTCATTTGACCATCATAAGTTTTAAATCACTAGCACTGTTTCACGCCTCATCAGAAGTTTGAAATATTCTTCATAAAAGTAGCGATATGAGCGTTAAAGCCACAAATCATTGTTGTTTTTCTTTCTTTCTTTCTTTTTTAACACGGGTCACTGGCTTGACCTGACTTGAGCGCTAACTTGGGTTCACGCGTGAAATTTTTCTCTAAAGGGTGACCTAAATATTTAGTAAAGAGAATTTTTAAAAAATGAAAAAAGGTTTGCGATTAGCATAGTACATTTCAAAAAAATTTATAAAATATACAATTACTTATGTACATCAATCTGTTCAAAAATGCCATATGTACATATTTTATTTACATTACAATACGAAATCGATTTCTGGGGAAGGAAAAAGAACGATTTCTTTGTCTTTTTGTTCGAGATCTACTACAGTTGGCGACAGAGGCAGTTGAAACGTGACGTTGAAACGCTCCAAGGAAAATTAAAATCTTGCCACTTCACCAATAACGACTCTAGCTTATTCTCTTTTTTGTCTCCTTTCAAAGCCTCACAACTTTGCCCATACAACCGTGGGAAATATTTTAGCAACAAGCAGGTAGTCCCCTTCTCTCTCCCAAGGAGATGTAACGAAAGAAAAAACGAAAGAAACTAAAAACCACGTATATTAAGTTCTGTCTCATCACTTTATCACCAACTGTAGTACACCTCTCGTCTTAACACCATTCCTTTAAACGAGTTTAAGCTATAATTTCGAAGAATATATTTCCTGGATGAAACTCTCCCCAGTTCCCAACGGTGTTTCGCTATTAGTGACCGATACCCCACTGTGGTCACTAGAAAGTGACTCAGTGGATGAATGGATCGTAGTTTTATTATAGCGTCTGTGTGAATCTAAATCTTGCAGCAAAAATACAGGAACAGAATTGCACCTGGCTCGCAATTCTACGTCTGCGTCTGATGGAGGAGTAACTTTTATTTCGATATCTAAATCTGTGACAGTTAGTTCTTGTTTCTTGACAGGGAAAGTTAAAGTAGACGCTCTTTGCCGGTTCTGTTGAAGGTCCAATCCTGAGACATATCCCGGTAACACGAACGATTGTCGAAAGAACAACTCCGAATCCCTGCGATCAGTGGAAAGCACAGTGAGTGTTGAGGAACATCTTGAGCAGTCTGTATCTGCGCGAATTTTTAGTGGAGGTGGTTTACAAAACTCAAAAAGCTTTGTAAATCTACGGAAGCAGCCCCTCCAAATGTTGCGACAATCTTTATTCATCAGGAGAAGGAAGAAGAATGCAAGACAAGCGAAGGCAGGGGCTATTACGTTTATCAGAGGTAGCACCGTGTTACAGGATGGGGGCTTGCAGTTCTTAGAGACCTAAAAGTAAGGATAAAAAGCCGTTATCGCACTAAGAATTATGAACAACTGGAAACAGATCAGTTTGTTGAAGACCACGACTGCTTGAGTTATCACGGTTTTCGTAAAATGAGGATTTAGCCAATGGGAAAGCGACGACCGCTTCCTCATCCCCCCCCCCCTCCCTTTATCCCGCTAAATGAGATGTTAGTTCATTATAACTTACCCTCAAAGCATTTCTTAGGAGTGCCTGGACTGATCAGTGAGTCAAGGGGGAGGAGTGGTCAAGTGGCCAAATACGCAATACACTGACTCCCATAGGGGCTAAAATTGACTGGTAGGTTAGGAATGAAATGCAACAAAGGATTTAGCCACCATTCTCCCAAAACTAACCTCCTTTAACTTGACAACAAAATTATTCAGGTTTCACATAAAAGTAGCTCAACAGTTTGCTGATCGTTTAGAGTAGCCTTACCAGTAAACAATCGAAGTAAACTTCAGCATCATGCACAAAACCCCTCACGCGATAGAGCGTCACGGTGTTCACCGACATAACCACACCCATAACCACCGTAATTACTACTGCCATGCTCAGGAACTGGCGCTCAACTCGCCGCATGGAAATTCTTTCTTCTCTGGCGCGGATAACGCGCTTTCTAGAATCCAAGCGAGCCTGCGTGAACAAAAAAGATATGAACATTTGTTTGCTACCACTTTTTAAGAGGGCAGGGTTTTACCCCAAAGGGGACATACCATTTTCACTCGTAAAGGGGAAAGGTGAAAGCTTTATGCCGAGATACACTCTTATTGGCGCAATACTCTTCCCCATATCATACAACAAGAGCATGCATTCTAATTTAGGTCAGCCGTTTCACCAATAAAAAATTCTCACTGTACGTACCTTTCTGAGATGCCACACAATACTCCACAGTAGACATAGTGACACTCCGAGCGTTACTTGCATTGGTAATGTGACAGCAAAGTGCGCCATTCGTGCACTTGCGGCACCTGCAGCCATTAGATCTATAAAGAGGAACTTGTACCCAGGTGGAGAAATATAGAGGCAGCAGGTCACAATTACTGCAGGCACAAGCCAGCAAAATACCGACTGTATGAAGTGAATTTTGATTGGATGTTTGAAGACGGCTCGATTATCGCGAACGATTACGGCATAAGTGTTTGCTATGAAACACATGGCCCAGAATGAATGTGCCAGGCCAAAATAGTGAGACATTGCACCTGTTTAACAAAGAACAGACTGTTTTGACTAAAGGATTAGAGAAGGATACCTAAGGTCACAGCCATCAAGTTCAAGACATCAGGAGACCCAACGATAAACCTGCAAATCTCCAACCACCTCGTCACCCCCTCCCAAAGATTTGCTTGAAGAACGAGGACGGAAAGTGGTGGAAAGAGCTGTGATGAAAATTGAGAGGAGAGCTCGTATTTCTTTAAAACATCGGCCTTTCTTTTTACCATGGTACTGTGCAGTGACAAACCAAGATTTGTTTAATACTGAGAAAGATTTTCCCCACTGTCTTTATATGACAAGACTTTCGACCATCATCCCATATTTCCCCAAGGGGACTATCACCTGTGAACAAAAAAGCACTCTGGAGTCGAGGTTCGTCTGCATTTCATTTTCTGTCCCCACAAGCTCAGACAAAACATTTCTTTTGTGGTAGTAGTAGCTTTATTGATGGCGCATGGCATTAAATTGCTCTCTTTACCTTGAATTACGGTGGCTAACGAAGAGTGACCAGTGGACTCCCAAAAAAGCTGACCTCGGCAGAATGTCTTTTCTGGCCTCATGTGCATGGGAAGCATTTTGCTGTTTCCTGTACATTATTGAAAAAAGAAACAGTTGAGAAAACTCAGAGTTTCAATTTTTCCAATTCATGTGGCTTACTGAGAATGATGAGGCGAGGATATGTTTGAATTTTTTACAAAGTACTTAATAGATATCTCCAGCTCTGCGCTAGACACTCTTGTTTAAATACTTGCTAAAAAGAAATAGAAAAAAGTCTAAAATGCAAATTATCAGCTCTTACCAGACGTTGAGCATTACTTACCCAGGATAA
This sequence comes from Pocillopora damicornis, assembly GCF_964200805.1. Lineage (NCBI taxonomy): Eukaryota > Metazoa > Cnidaria > Anthozoa > Scleractinia > Pocilloporidae > Pocillopora > Pocillopora damicornis. The sequence goes on from NC_142678.1 coordinate 22,420,064, forward strand.
CACAACAGACCATGATATGAAATCGCAGAACATGAGGAAACTTTCGGCTATTGAAAGCAAAGGGAAAAAAGAATTAAACCGAATCAGCAAGCCCAGAGACCAAACACTAGTAATCATTCTAATTAGAGTAATCAACGACCAATCAACCTTAATATCACAAGAAGCCAATAAGAATATAAAGTAAATACACGCGTACCGCACGTCTTCAAGCGCGGGAAGATGCGAGTAATCAAGTTACTATTGGTTTTGACTTTGACGCCAGTTTTCTGAACCAATCAAAAAGCAGTGTGAAGCAAAGCCGGTGCGATCCCAGTATATTTTCGAAAATCAAAAGAACTTGCTTTAACAGACACTTACAGGTTTTTTATACTGGCCCAAGTGATAAACGTGATAATTGTCGCAATGAGTGCCAACCACAGGCCAACCACTATCACCACAAAGTAAACCTTCTGCGTCAGAGGAGATTGTGTGGTCCAGGCGCACGGCGGTCGGCAGAGACCGGTTTCTTTATCAGGGAGTAGCGGTGAGTTGCACTGGAGCGGGAAATCTGTTTATGCGATAAAAGGAAACAGCCATTAAACTGAATTCATGTACTAAGAGGTTTAAAACCCTTCTTTAAAAACTTCTATTTACCTTTGTTTATTGTAACGTTTCTTGTCCTCTGTGAAAAATAATCAGAAGAATTCAATGTATATCCAATTTTTTGAAAGAAAGTTCTGTGGAACGATAAAAAAAAAAACACATTCAAAATCAATCCATAGTAACCAAACGAAAGATTGATTTAACAAATGGTAACAAACAGAGAGTCAAAGAACGAGACAAGAAAGATGGATGGAAACCATTTATTTCTCAATTTCCATCAGCTGGGAAGTCGCACTCATTTGGGGCTCATTTTGGGGCTGAGTGTAAAAGGAAAACCTTCAGATTCCTCTAAAAATACGAGTCTTTGGTGTGTTACCAACGTGGGCGGTTTCTCTCTGAAAGGAGACCGCTTCACAAGTATACCGTAAATAGACTTGATCTAAAACTTTTAATAAAAACACCCTTTTTCTTCTGTCCTTCCGGGAAGCTCTGCCAACATATTTTCGCTTGGTCATAAATGCATCCTTTTGTAAATATCCTGTCCAATGTAAATAATCGTTGCCAATGTAAACATTTGTCGAAAAAAGGAAAAATCTTTACTTTGCAGGGCGGTTCTGTTTGCCTTGCCGCTAAACCATGGGCTATGGACACGAAAATTAAAATTCCACACGAAAGATTATAGAAATTAATCCTCGTATTAAAGTTTGCTTTACACATTAGTGTTGTCGCATTTTAAGATTAAGTCGCATTGCATACTGAGTTAAAAAATTTATATGCACCATGTTGTTTTGGGCAAAGAAAATAATGGTGTTTGCTGGGTGGTTTTTGTCATGAGCGTTACGTGGAGCTGAAGTCGATTTTGTAGAGAAATACACATACTTCACAGAACACCAACACAACTAGTGCGATAAAGATCACGCTAACTGGTTTATAAAGACGTCCTCTCCTTTTTGACATTTCAGGGGCGTTCCTTGGCTTGAAGATAGTCTCACACCGTAATAATGTCATGCATAGACAAGAAGGATATCTCTTCCATTTTCGTTAAAAACTCCGGATAAAGTTATTTCATTGTTGTAAAATTCTGTAGCGTTATAAAACAAAAACGTGGAGTGTGATAACATTTTTGACCTTTGTGACTTTCTAGGTGCATCTAGAATAAAATCTAGCAGACAAGAGGCGTTTGGTGACGCTCTTGATTAACGAGATCATGATGTTATCTGTGTCAAACTGTGCATCATAGGTAAAGTTTGCTAAAGTCACTTTCGCTCACGACGTAACACCACATACTGAGAGTAACATTATTTGTGAAGGATCGGGATCAAAAGCTCAGTCACAAATTTCGTCACAACTTCAAAGATTAAAACGTGGTTCAAACGTTTAAAACTTCTTTAGTTCGACCATTACCATCGCTAAGATTTTTCATTCCTGTATAAATTTTTTAGTAATTTCACTAAGATGTAAGTTTAATCAGGGGATATTTTTGTTCTGTTTTCCACACTATTAAAGAGCATTTAACCGATTCTTTTAGCCTATTCCACATGTTAGTGATACTGGGGATCTTACATTTTCTTAAAATCTTCAAAAGGCAATAGAAATCTTCCCATGTTATTTATTTGCGCCTCCTACATTTGTCCGGTTTAGGAATGAGTTAGACAAAGAAAACTCCTTCAGAATTTCCTTCTGATTGATACTTGAAATCTTCCCACCGTAAACTGTGAAAAATCAATTAGCTTATGGTGTTTATCCTTTGAAGAGGAAGCTTTCAAAAACTGAAAATTTAAACTGGAATTTTTTCCCTAAAGACGATTAAATAATTACGTCAGTCATCACCCAAATGAGAACATTTTCGCCATATTTCTGCTCATGTTGTCAGTTTACACACAAGAAACAACGGTTAGGTTTGATTAAATCTAAGAGAAAGAGTAGAAATCCTAGTATAGGCCACTAAGGTTGTTTCCTAAGCATTAACAGTTCCACCTTAGTCCTTCGCAAATATGAGTTTTCAAGGGGATCATTCATTTTCATACCCAAATGAAAACATTTACGTTTCTACATCATACTTTGCCAAGGAGGTGTTATAAGCGTGATATAAACAAATCACAAGAAAACCTTCTCCGGTAAATAGTAGTTCTTTCCAGGCAAGGAACTACTGATAGAGAACATCAAACTCCTTTGAGGAGAGTTTACAGTCGTAGTTATCGGCCATTATCAGAACATCCATTAAAGTCATACTTTGGATTTGAGAGTTTGTAGTTTTTTTTAGGCTCAACAAGGTGGGAAGAAATAAAATCGACGAATCATTAAAAGAAGCAGGTTTTGCCTGCTCCTGTTCCATCGATTGGTTTGGTGAAAACTGAAAAATAAAGATGATTTACTTACCCATTGAGTTTTGTGTGTGGAGGATGATCCGGCTGGAAAATGTAAAATAATGTTGGCAATGTCACGGTCGTTACAAGCACAACGTTTACGATATAGAACACCACTATACTTTCAGACACTTTGAACGATTTACAGCACATTCGCTCGGCCGATGACTTAGATTCCATAATTACTGGCGCAGTTGTTACCACCGGGTCCCTTATATTCACGTTATTCCTATTCAGCAAAAAGCGAAGATAAACTTGTAGCAAAGGTCAAGTATAGATACACGTAACATAAATCAATGAAAGTCGACCCCATTGTGGTCATGAGGCAACGTAATTCAACGGTGTATTTTGATGACATGTTGACACAATGCAGAACCGACTTTGCTTTTATTAGGGACATCAGCTCTGACAGGGGACAGAAAAATTGCGTCAATGAAGAAAATTATTTTTATTCTAATAAACAAGTGAAATACGGTAAAGACAATTTTCGATTGCTTATGATAATTAGTTTAGCTCAAGAATACAACAACAAAAAGAACGAAAAATTTATTATCATTACAGAGATACATGTAGTTGATACCTGACTTCCGGCTAAAGGTTCTTCTTTTAATTAATTAAAGTTAATAGCTGATTTGGTGACTCACGCAATTCTTTAGTTCTCTAGCAAGACAAATCCATATCACCTATTTTGATATTCCCAGTTAGTTAATCCGTTCATACCTACATCTTAAGCTCAATACAAATGTTTTCGTAACTTTATCAGAAAAATGCAAATCGTCTTGGCACGCAAACAACCCTTGGTTAGCATTTTGTTACGGCTTGTCACCGAACGCCCGTTTAGACGATAAGTACACATCCTATCTAAACTTAGAAACGATGATGTAAGCATGATACAACACCCGGATGTCGGGATAAGCGCCGCGATCACGTACCCCTTGTGTATACGCGTAAAAGTTGTGATGTCTTGCGGACTGACTGTTCCAGCATGTAAAATATCTTGATTTGCGACAGGAGTCGGGGTAGATTTTTCTCGAAATTTCTTCGTGAAAAGTATCAATTAATATTTTTAAAATGGTTTTTGAATGACTCAGTTTCCTGTTTACGCACTTTAGTTGATTCCGTCGGTAGCATTTGGATTGGCAGCCGCCGTATATACAAACATTGTTGGCATTTTTGAAAAACAAAAGAATTTCTCTTCTCTAAATAAACAGTAAACGATACAAAGAAAAAAAAAAAAACTAAAACAAACAAATAAGTGAAAGTGCTTTTGTGCTGCTAATGAGGACGGATTTTCTGCAATTTTCTAATTTCCGAAAACGCTTTGATGGTCGAACCGGTTTGCACGAAAACAGCTTAAAAAAGCATCCCAGTCGTGAAACAGCATTTTTCAAATTTTTTGTTCTTCCATGGCAACTTCGCTTTTTATTGTCAGCCCGCTCTCTACGATACAACCTTTATGAGGTCAACTTTGATGTCATTCCTTGCATATGTGACTTTTTTACCATCGCATCTACATACAGCCCTTGAAACAAAAATGAACACTGCAAATAATCTTTCCAAGTCCATCATTTTTCCCCATGACTTAAATAATCGCAAAACTAATGAAACTAGCTCGTATTTAATTTTGAAAAAATGCAAGTCTCTTCTTATTCGCGTCTGCTGCGAACAACATTGCTCGGCGTAAGGTAAAAATAGGCTTTAACTGAAAGCCAACTTGGCCATTATGGGAATCACCGAGCAAACTATTTACACTCTTGGAAAAAAAAAGTTCTTCCTTTCCTTGTATACCCCAAACTTTTCGCTTATTTCGATACAGGGAGCTGAAGCGTGTTCTTTCTTAATCAGAATGCTTTGATTTTGCACAAATCGTTCTAGTGTGAGAACCTCTCTTTCACTTCAAGACAGAGCCAGCGAAACAAAGGTAGGCCAAATCGATATTCACGGTGAGTAGAGTACGTGCAGGGGGAAAAGCCTGTATTACACCAACCTATAACACACAGCTAACTCGTCCAGTGCGCAAATAATAAGAATTAACAAATCGAATTAGCCCTTTGCTGGTCCAGTATTTTCCGAGTATTGAACTAGCAAATACTGCGAATCATCCCACGCGAAGGAGCACGATACAAAGCAATGATGCGAGGAGTCTAGCGTGACATGACATGTAGAAGAGTGTATTTACAGTGTTACATCCTACCCCCATCCCCTTCATGGGCAGTTAATTGGCAGTCAAGTTTCTATAGTCCCCTATTTATACTCTTTTGGCGACGACTGATTCCCCTCCATATACCTCTTGGAAACCATATGATCTCCTTTAAGTCCTCACCCCTTCCCCTCCCTGGAAAAAATCGACGACTAGTCCTTAGATCTTTCTTGTGGACCAACTAAGTAAACTTACATGAAACACTTTAATTGTTATTCGTTTTTTTGGTCCTCAATGAGTCACTTACCCAAAGATGCACAACATCAGAAGGATAACTGCTACTTGCTTCATTTTTGCTCCTGGAAGTGAGTTTGCTGTGGGTAATGAAAGAAGAAGGATGTCATTTAACCAGCAATTATTGACTTTTTATTGTCGCATAGCGTTGGGAGGTTTATTGTTCAGCAATGTAAGAGTTGTGTAGATAGGGGAAACTTCTCCAAATAAAACCGAAATGTATTTCTGGTATTGATATAAGAATAGCTTATTTTTCAACCTTATTGAATAGATCTCCAAGGTTCATCCTCACATTGAAAAAGTCAACTTAAAGGGCGACGAAGAATCGTTATTGAAACTAACTAGTAAAAGAGGCTGGAATGCTTCTCTTTTGACAAGAGCAGGAGTCATGTCATGTCAATAATTTTAGTAAAAGGGTCCACACGTGCGTGCCCTACCCTGTCTCGCCCTTGTCTTGTCCCAATTTCTTCTCGCCCCCGAGAGAAAAACAACTCTCAACATTTCTAAACAAAACATTAAACAATTGTCTGCGAAGGATCGAAAACTAAATTGAGCGTGGCTTTTGCGTCTTCTAAGTTCTGAAAAGAACTGTTTCTACCACGCACCCGTTTTCTCCTCCCTAATGGACAGGCTATTTAGCGGGCTTGGCTTTCCGAATTCCCCGACATAACATAAAGAGTCCTTTAAAGAAAACTCACAGTTCTGGGTTTGAGAAAATGCTGTAATGTTGGCGAGGTAAAAGGACTTTGATGGATTTTTCACTAAATCTATCTTAGGCCAAAGGCTCAGATTAAATCTGTCTGGCTCGCGGTCAAGAACAGAGTGACTCTCTGAGTAAAGATCAACCTTTAAAAAGCTGAACGCATAAAGCCCGCTCCCTCAGTGGGATTGACTGAAAGGGAGTTCATTATCGCAGCAGCCTCCTTTGAAAGGATTAAGTGCTTTCTGATCTTTCAGTGTTGCACCGACTCCAAATCTTTGATTATAAACTTGTGTGTCTAGTATGGAAAACTTGGAAATAGCCTCAGAACTATGACAGTTCGTATACCAATCACCGTAATTTTTGGAAATGACCGCGTATTACTTTAAGAACATAACAAAGGAACTTAAGTTCATTAAATGATGTCCTATAAATAATAAATAAACAACATTAACAAAAGACCTGGACTAAATTCCATTTAAGTTTTCTCCCACTCTATTTTGGCTTTTAATTTTCGCATAAACCTAATCCACCTGCCCCACCGGGGCCTAAGAACAAAGAATATATATTATATGATAATTTAGACTTTGCGAACAACGCGGAAGAAGACGCGACATGGAAATTGATCAGTGAATGGTTTCAGCCTTATTTAAGAAATTGAAACCAAAAAGAATTTAAACAATACTGATGTGAGAATTTATCAGTTGTTTTTCCATTGCCTTTTTTTTTTTATTTAGTTTATGTTGCTTCTTCATCTTGCATCTTGCAGCTGTTAATTAATATTTAGACAACAATTTGCATCCACAATGCCAACTTGTCCCGCCAGGACCAAAAACAAAGAATATAAATTATAAAATAATTCAGACTTTGCGCGGAAAACGCGGGAAAACACACGACATGAAAATTAATCAATGATGGGCAAAAAAATCAGCTGTTAATTAATAACTAGACAACAGTTTACATTGACAATACCAAAGTTCCAATTAACATTTGTAAGTTGGCTCCTCATTTCTTCACATGCAATAAAGGATCTGGCAAAAATTTTCTCTTCGTTCAACAAATGAACATTGTGATACGAATAATTATAGACCAATAGCACTATAACCAGAAATCATGGAATACATCTTGATAAACTGAACTTAGTGGTATTTGAAATGTGAAGAATTACTTTCCGATCACTCCTAAGAGCAACACGAGTAAAAAAGAAAACAGAAACACAATGAAAGACTCATGTTCTTAAAATCGTATTGGTGTTTGTTTTGTTCTTAGCCCAAGGTCTCTGAATCTAATCATTTTAAGACCACAGAGAATGAGGCTGGAAAAAGGACAAAATAATAAAATTTTCCTTGATATTTAGGGAAAATCTTTAGTCATTACGTGCACTCAAATAGTGAATTACATACAACAGGTCTAAAGTGTTTTTCATCATGCATTGCAGTGAAGAGATGAAATTAAGAGATCCTCACAGCTAAGAACACTACTGAAACGAGTAGTTGAAAATAGGACCTGAAAAAAATTCAGGCCCTTAGGGGATTTGAACCCATGACCTCTGCGATATTGGTGCATTGCTCTACCAACTGAGCTAACAAGCCAACTGGGAGCTGGTCAGTGTGTTGGGTCCAAATAAACCATCCAAGTAATGAATGATGATTTTAGATATATGAAATTCATATAATTGCACTGCAGTGAAGAGATGAAATTAAGAGATCCTTGCAGCTAAGAACACTACTGAAACAAGTAGCTGAAAATAGGACCTGAAAAAAATTCAGGCCCGTATGGGATATGTGCAAAAAGCATCTCCTCTTCTTTTTCATTGGCCAAAGGTATATCAAATAGCCCCCAAATACATGCCCCACATAGAATGGTTCATTTCTGTAATCATGTCATGGTGCAGTTGTGATTGAATCAGGAGGAAATATTTATCAGACTTATCAAACAAACAAAATGTCTCAATAAGCATAATTTTCATTGCATATCTCATACACTTTGGTCTAAATTTGGGGAAATGTGGAAAAAATCTTGACAATTAATAATGAAAATATGATATGTTTAGATCATTATTATTTAACAAAATTCAACAAATTGCATGGTTGAGATAATTTTATAAAACAGGCAGAGCAAAACGTGTTATCACTAAGAAAATTTTATGACCAAGATAAATACAAACTCCTTCACTTTCTACATACCAGATATGTAAATTTTGTGTAAACTTAAACATTAATACCAAAAGACTGTGATGATAAATATTCCCTTGATTTACTGTCAAATACTGATAACCAGCTAAACTGGAATGCAACTGAAGGACAACCCTTCTGTAATACAACCTACCAGGATATATAAATTTTTCATCCCAGTACAGATTTGGATTAAGGTAAAAAAACTATTTTTTCTTTCCTTTAAATGTTTTCTGTTTCTTTGGTTTGCAGTATTTTGCTTCCAGCCCAGCTATCATGTCATCCATGGCCCCTTGCCGGTCTTTCTGCCGTTTCATAACCAGTTGTTTCAGACCATCATCAGTTTTGTCATTTAAGCCAAGCTCTTTGGCCATCTCCTCTGCTTCTGCTGCCTCTTTCTGAGCCTGTAAATAGCAAATTAAGTCTTTAAAATCATTGATCATAATCTTCAAAAACTTAGGCATTCAGCTATGTAAAAGCTTGACCACAAAAAAACGATGAGACTGCAGGAAGGAGAATCTCTTCCCTCCTTCCTACTGTGTTACACCTTTGACCTCCACCTACTGTTTCCTATTATGAAACACTGCAGATGAACGGTTGACAAATGTTTGCATTTTTATTCTCCTTCATGTGCTTTCCTCTCCTGTGCTGACCATGATTCTCCCATGCCCCTGTCCCTTTCAGTCTGTAAGAAAGGTACCTTCCAAACCTTCCTGTTTATAAGTTTTCTAGAGACTAAGAGGTTGGCACCACAAGATTAATTATAAATTAATACCATGATTCTACAGATTATCTGAGGGAACATACTGTAAACTTGTCCAAGGCACAAAGATGACTAAGGTTTTGACAACAACTTTTAATTAAATGTTATAGCTTTCCAGACAGTTTTGATTGTTTATATTTTACCCTTCAGTTCTGTCTTGTGCTAAGGTAAAACCCATCAAAATGTTAGCCTGAATATATGCTTTATTTCAAGAGAAATCAAGGGCAAGTTAAACTTTTAATTCTGGATTATCACTTGTGGCTTTTCATACAACTGGGCCTACGGAAAAAAGAAGATTAAACAAACATGACGTGACAATAGGACACAACCCTATACAGAAAAACCACTGTTTCAGCCCTCTATGAACAAAGTAAAGTTTACTGAGGGTGATCCCCATTTCTACAAATGCAAGGTGAAGAGGCAATCCATATAAGCAATCAGCCTAATGATATCAAGAAGGACAGTAGAATAGAATTCTCAGAAGCCCAATTGTCAATGATCATGAGACACAACAGCAGGAGGACCTGTGCAGCAGCAAACTGCTAAGGGAAACTTTAGAAGATATACCAACCACAGCCGTGGAACTCCAACGGTTTATACATGACACATGCTCAATCCACCTCATTGCCTAAAGAAGACTAGCAGTATGCTGTTGAAACATCATGATCCATGACTGAAGTGACCAGGTTGTAAGGCAAACAATTATACTTTTCTTTTGAAAGTGTTATTCACCATAATGACAAACCATAACCTGTTTTGGGAATTCAATCGTGGGACTACCCCACGGTAAGATCCTGCCCACTTAATACAGTGAAAAAAAAGAAATATCTTAAGAAGTCCTTATCTGCACTATCAAGTTATCTACATGTATATAGCTCTATCAAAACAAGCAATTATTTTTGTGCTGTAACTTTGATTAGCTTGTGAAGATGAGAACAATTAGATTGCGAAAAAGGGTTATGAGGCAAATATTTTCACTGTTAGGGTTGCATGTTTGTTTCAATTTGACAAATTAAAGTTGCCCCACTTGGCCTGTACATGCGTTTGCAGCAAAATACTCTATCTATCCAAAGTCATAACCAGCACACAGAGTTTGAACTGTTGCCAAATTCTTTACAAATGCTTGCTAACATCTACGCGACCAAATTAATTTGCCGCATAAATGTTGTGAAATAAAAATTGCTCATGCAGACAAGTCTTCTTTCAAATAATTTCTATTAGTAACAAAACTTTGATACAGTGTCACTCAATCATAAACTAAAACGAAATCCGACGTACATCTGAAATATTCTTTTGTTCTCCACCACCTCTACGAGCTTGATGGAGGCATATCAGATGACTACATTATGATGGCATTTCCACAGAAGACTTTGCTGCCCGTCTAAAATTTCTAATGATCCTGTTTAGGAGACTATGGATATTTTCTAGGACAATAACATTTGATATAAAAGATCGACCAATACTTTTTACTAACTTTTTGCTTGCGCGCTTTCTTCTTCTTTTTATCCTCATTTACAAAAGCTGGGAAAGTCGGTAGATCTTCCTTTGAAATCAAATCTTGAATAATTTTTCGGAATCTTTCACCATCGCCGATCGTCGAGCATAGCACATTTTCCAAGATAGCGTCCATATCACCTTCATAATCCAAGTACGCCGACCGGAGATCGTTCACTTCCTCTTCTGATCCTTTGTAATTTTTCTCAAACTCTCCAATATCTTCCATAGTGATTTTCTGAAACAGTAGTCTCCAGTAGGCATCCCAATCACGTTGTTGGACCACAACATCGTCGTCAACTTCCCCACTTTCATCGTACAACGCCCTCTTGTCTTGATCAGACAGAACTGTGTAAACTCTGCTCAAACATTGGAATTTTTCGGTGGCGCTCGCTTTCTCCGCTTCGGGAACCCTATCAGGATGAACTTCTAACGATTTTTTACGATAAGCTCGCTTTATCTCCGACTCAGAAGCTGATTTAGTTAACCTTAGTGCTTCGTACAAATCTTTCGTACCTAACAGCTTTTCGAGAGTTTCAAAGAAAGACATTTCGCTCTGTGTAATCACTAACTTAAAGTGGCGAGGGAAATATGGCTGCCGCCAATAGCCCGCCAAACTTTTAGACTAGTCACGTGGTTGTGCCTTAACACTTCTGGTCGCTTCAAGAGTCTGGAATGACTTTTTGATATTGGAACAATTTTTTAAATAACAATCTACGTCATTGTTTTTTTCTCTGATGATGTCCGTCCTTTGCCTAACATAAATTGTCTGGAGGGCGTAAAGATATCGAGAATTTCGGGAAAAGAGTACCAAGTTGAGATCTCAAGCAACTTTTTCATGCCCTTCCCACCCGACCCACCCCATCTCCGGGTCGCTTCCTAGGCCCTCTCTTTTGTAAGATTGTGACTTAGTAGCCAGGCCCTCGTCACATATTGCGGCAGCCTCGAGGGAGATACAAAAATAGAGCCATGAATCTTTAGACAAATCGAAACAATTACGACTTTTGTCTGTCTGTGTGTACTGAATAGTAGCATGAATCATGGAAGAGCCATATGGCAATGGAGTAGCTAGCCCTGCATTTCAGTTACAGCTAGAACACAGCACGAGTTCCTCGCAAATGAGTCAAAAACATCCAACAAGTAAGCTCAAGTATTGGAATTACATGTAATGTCTTCGTAAACTCAAGACCTTCACTGGCCGATATTTTGAAATTTAAATTTTTTTATTTCCTTTTAGTGGCTACAACAGCTAGTGAAGGGAGACACGGTGAAGGTAGACACGGTGAAGGTGAAATTCAGTTTTCTCGCCTTGAGGCTCTACATGTAGACCCGCAAAAACGTGAACTGTTGGAAGCAAGATTTTCTACTCCTCGAGTAAGTGAACACCACGTTTTAGAATTTTGAAATCTGTTAATACATCTTGGGACAGTCCTCACAGGAGACTTTCACTCTTAGAAGAGTAGAAGATAGAGAATGTCTCGTGATTAGATATTCGTGGCAGTATACAGTTAGTATACATTCGACTGACAGCAACCATCCTCTTGACTCTGATGATGACTTCTACCTAGGTTCTCGAAACGTCAGTCATCACTTCCGTGTTACCAAGAAAACTCCTTCTCAGGAATTCACTCATTACATCTCTCAGTTAGTACGTGCACTACAACTTGTCAGCAACTTTTTTGTTCAAACCTCATTTTGATGTCATTTGTGATATGTTGCTGAACAGGTGTGCACAAACATGGAATCTATTTATTAAATTTACTTTACCAATTTATCCCCCAGAGTATCAATCAAGACTCTCAACACAGCAATGCCAGTGTTTCTTCAATAGCAAGTGATAAAGAATTTGAGGTAGCTGCATATTGTTCAGGTTATGTGGAGCACACTTGCATTTGCCTGGTACAGTTGTTATAAGTATGTGTTTGGGCTGTCATTATGAAGCAAAGATCTGACTTACTTCTCATTCAGTGAGACCCTTTCAAATTCTGTGCCCCTACTGACTTACCTATAAATCAATTATAGTGGAGATACAGGTAACCACATAAAGGTCTGTGACACCATGATAGAACAGGCTGTTTCCTTAGCCTACCATGTGAAAATGGACACTTCTGTCCACTAGAGTCTGGGATACCTTGCCCATTCCTATTTGGGTTGCAGCAATAGCCTCATTACTTTGTAGGTCTCTTTGTAAGAGGAAAAGGAGAAGGGAATGAACCGTAACAGAAATTGTCACCTTCTAAAAGCATCCTGGCTCATTGATCCAGGAAGTGAGAGTGAAGCTGACTCTATTCAAATCTTCTTCACTTAAATCCAAGTCATGTGCAAGTCATGGCATCATCCCATTTTGCCAGCCTTCATTTTCTGCAATTCTTCAATTTATTGCAGTCCACTTGAAAGAATGATTTCATCATGTACACTGTAATAAATGATTGTGTTGGTGTTTATTCTTTTATTCCTATTGTTATTGTAATTGCTTGAATACATTTGTAAGAACAGTATACACTGCAAAGTCATACTGGTCAATTTTAAAGGCCTGTATGTTACTTTTTAAAGTGTCTATGAAATGGCAACTAACTTGTCTTTGAACCACTGCTTCTGATAAAGCAAATGTCTGTTATAAATACAAAGCAAATGGTACTTATGTTAATTTATGCAATGTATTTGTAATTTCTATACAGAGCATCACACCAAGCCAGAGAAGTGAAAAACATTTAGGAAGAAAACGGAAAGCAAATGCAGATGGAGATTCCCCTGGTATGGCAAAACCATGTATGCTTTGAATTATTTCTTTAGACAGAACTGAAAAACACCTGTTTTTGTTCAAGAGTCAATTCTAGATTGAACTGATACAAAAGTAGTTTAATTTTTATCTTCTATTGTTCCAAGTACATTACATGAATGATAGAAAATTTGTACTAAATTGATATCATTTTAACCTGGAACTTCTGTAGACTACAGCATACACTTAACAAGCAGTTTCTCTTGGTTTAACATGTTTGTTGGTCTGGAGAAAGTTCAGAGCACATTGTGAAAGGTCTTTTTTATTTCTTATTCATTGTAAGTTTAAATTTTTGAAGAACTTTATGATGATGAATTTTAGCTGTGCTTTGCAGGTTTTCTTAGTAAAAGTGGGCGCTCAGAACCAACAAATAAAATCACAGAGTATTTCAAGGTACATTAAGACACTTTCAATGTCTTATTTTCTTATACATATTGACTGATCTTTACGTTTGAGGTTGTTTATCTCATGCAGTTAAACGCAATTTAATGGGGTCAACAACAAAGAGCATCAGCACTCTCTAGTAGTCAGTGGTTATTATAACATAGCTAGTAAATTTGTCTAGTCAAATTCAATTATGCAAGTGTGCTTCATATTCCTATTGTTCACGCTCATGATGTCAGCAAACAAATCCCTCAAGAAAACAAATTTTCTATCAGGTTGAAAATGTTATAAGGCAATTGGTTCATACATCAGCTGTACATTCATCGAGATATGAAGCACTTGGGAGAGCACTCAAGAAGCAAGAGTTGCTTGAGGCTACACCTCGAGCAATTCTTACGCATCTTTTATAATTGTGTAGATGTGTCATGCTAGACTAAGAGGGATAAGCTCCAGCTGAATGGGCCACTTTGGTCTAAGACAAACTTAATCCTTTAACTCTCAGAAGTGATTTACATGTAACTTCTCCCTACAATATCTATACACTATCCAACAAACAGGTAATGAGATTACTCAAAGTTATCAGTTAGAGGTTGTTATCATGATAGAACACCAAATTCTTGTAACCAAATTACAAAGAAATGTGTAACAGCTAAATGAGAGAATTAACGATCAGATCTTGGGATTTATAGGATTAATATTTACTTTTTTACCTCTGAATACAGAATGAGAGTTCCCCAGCTCGACGAAGTCCACAGAATCTCTTACCATCATTTACATCTCAGGTATTGCTTCTGTTACCCAATGTACAATAGGCATATAGATGTAGATGCAATTATTGGGTTAACAGTTTGTTTAATGATTATATCTGTTCATTTAATATAAAACTGTGAAAAAGTTCACAAAATTTGGTGGTTCTTGAACAATGTACAGATCTATTTAAACAAAATAGAAAAAGTACAAAAAGTAAGGGCAGCCAAAGTTTTGTTTGAGTTATAAGCTCATATTGCTAAATGTAACAGTGAGGCTGTAATGTTGCAGTGAAAACCTTATCTGTCAAAAAAGTAGTAAGAGCATCTTGAGAAATGACTGAGCTTTTTTTATACATTTGTGAAGGGAACACAGCATTTTGTTATTGACTTGTTGAAGAAGGGAATTATTTCAAAATAACTGATAAGACCATTTTTAGCACTGTTTCCATCAGATATAGATGTAATTCCTCAAATGCATTTTCAGTTTCAAGCAGATAGCAGTTCCACTCTTCCATGTCCATTGAATGTCAAAGCTTGTCCTCCTGAACCAGAGTCCGATGGATCAGATGGCATTGAGTCAGCTGGAATATTTGTTCATGAATCCACACAGGTTAAGAAGTCTAAAGTAAAAAGAAATTGCATTAAAAATAGGAATTCAAATTTTTTTTGCTTAGAGAATGGAGAACTTGATTGACCATTAGTTATGTGACACTAAATATAAAAGCATTGTTGTGTTATTTTCCAGCACAGTGTGCTTAGACACAAACTTCCACACTTTCTCTCCATTTTGTGTGAGTGAAATAAGGGGTATTAGTATAAATCCACTAGGTCATTGTCACTTGTTGTGTATTCCGAATAAAAGGCCCGGAACACAGTAACTAGATCAAGATGGCGGAAGAACTATTTTTAATCTAAACAGAAAACCTCGTGTACAATACCAAATAAGGAAAACCGGTCTCGTGACACTAACTTCTACGTAGAACAGGGAAACCAAAATTAGGAAAAATCTAACAATTTCCTCCCTTTTAAGACTCAATAGTACACTAATGAAAAGAAAGAATAAAACAAAATCCAAGAAACAAATTTCAAAGTATCTTAGATAACATGTTGGTACTGTGGCCACAGAAAGAAACACCACAGTTCCCTCTAGCCGCAAACATAGTCCTTCAACTTAGGAGGTGGTTTAACCAAACGACCGGCACGGGTGGTAATCGATTCAGGTTTCGGATCTAGTTGATGACCTTGTGGTTCTGGAGGGGAAAACTCTCCAATAGGCGTCACAGCCAAAGGTGGTGCATCCTTCCACTCAGTCTCCGTAGCTACAGGCGGTGTGTCATGTTCGACCTCCTCCGGAACAGCACAATCATCCATCGTTTCCGCGTCAGGTGGGCAAAGGTTGCTATCCCATAGCTGCTCGACATGACGTTTCCAGGTTTGGTCGTTTACCTTGACTTTGTACAGGACTGGACCCGTTTGTTCAATGACGGTGCCACGCACCCATTTTGGACCTCTGCGGTAGTTGCGGA
This sequence comes from Pocillopora damicornis, assembly GCF_964200805.1. NCBI lineage: Eukaryota > Metazoa > Cnidaria > Anthozoa > Scleractinia > Pocilloporidae > Pocillopora > Pocillopora damicornis. The sequence continues at coordinate 22,436,015 of NC_142678.1, forward strand.
CCCATACGTTCTGGTTTTGGTCAAAAAACTTTAAAGTGCAGTCATTGGGCTGGAGCAACTTCTTGTTAACTTTTCTTGAAACATCCGGCTTAATCAGGTCCAACCTTGTCTTAACATTCCGACCCAGGAGAAGCTGTGCAGGGCTAAGCTCAGTAGTGGCGTGTGGCGCTGATCGATAAGCTAACAGGAACCTATCAAGCTTGTGTTGCAGGGTTCTACTGGACTTGTCAGCCTTAACTCCTTTCTTGAAACTCTGTACTAATCTTTCCGCCTGACCATTGGTTGATGGATGGTAAGGTGCACCAGTGACATGCTTTATACCGTTCGCAGTTGTAAATTTCCTAAAGGTTTCAGACGTGAACTGTGGACCATTATCTGACACCATCTGGTCAGGGAGTCCCATGCGGGCAAACAGAGAGCGCAGCGTGCTAACGGTTTCTTCAGCAGTGGTGATCTCCATCACGAAAATCTCCGGCCACTTGCTGTGGGCATCGATCACTACCATGAGCATCTTTCCCTCGACTGGTCCGGCAAAGTCAATATGCAGTCTTTGCCAGGGAAGGGAAGGGTACTCCCATCGATGCAGGGGTGCACGGGCTGGATTATTTGCCAACTCTTGACATCCCTCGCAGTTTCGGACGGCCCCTTCTATGTCCTTGTCAATGTTTGGCCACCAAACAAAACCCCGGGACAAACCCTTCATCTTGACCATACCAATGTGACCCTCGTGAAGCGTTTCTAAAACTCTCTCTCTCAGTTTGGCTGGGACGACTACTCTACTACCCCACATTAGAACTCCATGATGAATCGTGATTTCGTTACCGCGATGGGCATAGTGGATGAGGTCTGGGTGAAGTTCGGTCCCTTGCCATCCTGACTGCACAAGCTCCAGAACACGGGAAAGTACTGGATCCCTACGGGTCTGCATTCTCAAGTCGTGCTCTGTAATGGGGAGGGCCTCGACAACGGTGGTATGGAATATTTCAACTTCATCGGGCTTGTCAGCGGGCGCTGATGGTTGAGGTAGGCGAGATAAACCATCACAATTGGCATGTTGCTTGGTACCTCGGAACTCGATATTGTATGAAAAAGCTCCTAGGAAGAGACACCAACGTTGAATCCTCGCTGCTGCTGTGACTGGCACAGCCTTCCCTGGGTCCATTATGTACTTCAAAGGCTGATGGTCGGTGACCAAGGTGAAGTGGCGACCCTCCAGGTACATTTGGAACTTCTTCACACCCCAGACCAAAGATAATGCTTCTTTCTCGATTTGTGCGAACTTCTTCTCTGTTTCGGACAGGGACCGGGACGCATAAGCGATAGGACGCTCTACTCCTTCAGCAGTACGGTGTGACAAGACCGCTCCGAGACCATACGAGGAGCTGTCTGTGGCAAGAACTAGTGGTGAGTCAGGGTCATAGCGCATCAGAACCCTATCCTGTAGCAACATTTCTTTCACCACAAGAAAACTAGTTTGTTCCGCAGCTCCCCACAACCACGTCACATCTTTCTGTAACAGCCGATGAAGTGGAGCAAGATGAGTGGCCAGATCGGGCAAGAATTTGGCATAATACTGGACCATGCCAAGAAAAGCACGCAGGTGAGTAACATCCTGAGGTTTCGGCATCTCAGTGATAGCCTTTACTTTCTTTGGGGATTGGTGCAGTCCTTCTGCAGAGATGACGTGTCCTAGGTACTCCACAAAACTTCTAAGGAATTTACACTTTTCTCGGTTGGCTTTCAAACCATACTCTTCCAACCTCTTCAATACTGCGACTAACCGCTCCAGGTGTTCCTCTATGGTATGGCCGGTTATAATGATATCATCCAGGTAACAGAAGACCCCTGGTAGTCCTTGCAGGATCTGATCCATAGCTCGCTGCCAGATGGCTGGCGCCGAAGATACACCATAAGGAAGGCGCTGGTACTGGAACAAACCACGGGTTGTGTTAATGGTGAGGAAAGGCCTGGAGTGCTCCTCAACCTCCATTTGTAGGTAAGCCTGACGGAGGTCAATGACGCTGAACAACGTTCCCCCACCTAGGCTGGCGTAAATATCATCAATGCGGGGAAGTGGGTACTCGTCTACCTCCAGCTGTGAATTGATGGTCACTTTGAAGTCACCACACACTCTTACACTGCCATCCTTCTTCACAGGTGTCACAATTGGAGCAGCCCACTCACTAGTAGCTACCTTCTTTATAACTCCTTCAGCTTCTAGCTCTCTCAAGGCTTCGTCCACTGCTGGTTTACGAGCCAGCGCTACTGGGCGGGCTTTCCAGAATCGAGGCCGGGCATCCTCTTTAACTTGGATCCGTGCTTGGATATTCTTCATTTTGCCCAAACCTTCAGAGAAAACATCTCCATGCTTACTCAGAACATCTTCCAGGGCTGGAATGGTGTCGGATGTTTCCAGACGAAGTAAGGGCCAGTCCAGATGGATAGATTCCAGCCATTCTCTGCCAAAAAGGGTGGGTCCCTCATTCTTCACTACATATATGGGAAGTTTCTTTGACTGTCCCTGATACTGCACAGTCACATGGCAAAACCCCACAGGCTTCACTGACTCTCCTGTGTATGTGCGCAACTTCAAGGAGGTGTCCTTTAAAGGAATGTGGCGGAGGTAATCCAAATACACCCTCTCACTCATGACTGACACCACTGAACCTGTATCCAGCTCCATAGTCACTGGGCGGCCTTCAAGGTAGATCTTAAGTGAAATGGGCTTTGTGTTTTTAATGTCTGAGACATGGTACAGGTTCCCAAATTCTCCATCACTTTCTTCGGAATCATCACCCTTCATGACATTTATTCCAGCCTCAGTCATCTGTGAGGTGGCCTGTCTCTTCCTACATGCTCTCTGTGTATGTCCAATGATGCCACAATGAAAACAGCGTTCTTTCATGAAGGGACACTTTTGTGAGTTATGTGACCCTGAACAGCGGTAACAAGGTTTAGACTTCTTACTGTCCTTACCTCGGGGACCCTCGGCCCTAGGTGGTGGCTTGGATATGGCTTGTTCTTCCCCAGTTTTGACAGTGTCAAGTTTATTGATTGGGGTGCCTGGCCCTTGTTCTTCCTGAAGCACCTGAACATCTTTATTAGCCTGCTCAATGGCCAAACACTTTTGAACCGCGAGATCAAATGAAAGGTCGGCGAGTTTTACTTTCAACAATTCCGTAATCATCTTCGAGTCGCGGATACCTGAAACTAATCGGTCACGAAGGCGCTCGGTTCGCATGGCCTCTCCAAACTTACATTCTGTGGCCAAGTGCTTCAGTGTGGCTACATAATGACTAACTGACTCACCGGAATTCCTGGCTCGGTTGTCGAACTCATACCTCGCAACCAGCGCTGATCTTTCAGGCTTCAGTTGTTCCCGCATTCGCTCCACGATGATCTCATAGGTAATGGCGTCCTCTTTCAGTTGTGTGGGGGCCACTAAATCCTTCGCCAATTGGTAAGTCTCCACCGGAAGGTTCGTCAAAAGTACGGCCTTCATTGTTTTAGGTTCCTTGATTCCATTTGCAAGAAAGTAAAAATCCAGTTGTTCGGTGTAGGACTCCCAATCCGCTCCCACCACAAACTTTGTCACTTTGCCGATGGCTTGACTCGTGTTGGCGCTCGGTGCTTCGTCCGGCATAATTTTATTTTCGTCGTCTCTGTCCCTTTTTGAACGTGGTTTGTACGACCCACTCCTGTTAACCGCTTGTGCTTGATCAAAGGAATCCCATCCTCGTCGCCAGTTGTTGTGTATTCCGAATAAAAGGCCCGGAACACAGTAACTAGATCAAGATGGCGGAAGAACTATTTTTAATCTAAACAGAAAACCTCGTGTACAATACCAAATAAGGAAAACCGGTCTCGTGACACTAACTTCTACGTAGAACAGGGAAACCAAAATTAGGAAAAATCTAACATCACTAATCTGATAGGGGACACCACAGAATGTGTATTCTGTTCTACAAAATATCAGGGCAATACTTTAACTGAGAGCCCTGAGTGGTCAAAAACCTATTATTTTTATAGCACCAGTAATTGACTTGATTTTATAAAAGAAATAGACTACACTTTCTATAGATTTACTGGTGTAATAAACAACTCGAGATGTTGGGAGAACACCAAAAAGGTTTTGTAAATCACTCTCTTCCTGCTTGTGATTTATAAACTTTTCGTGTGTCCTCTCAACATCCAGCGTAGGTTATTACCCCGATAAACAGATAGAAAGAGCAGTCTATTACCCATGAAAGGGGTAAGTTTCTAAAGAAACAGTGGTGCCTTGTGGTGGGAGAGTATAATAGGTAATTTAGTAGTATCAACTGAATTTATAACATAAATTGGTCACCATAAAGAGTTTTAAAGCTGATGTTTCGAGTGTTGCTCTGACAAAAGGCTTATGTTCAAAATGTCAGATTTGAAACTCTCTATGTTATTAACTCAGTTGATGGTACTGAATTACCCTATCACCCAACAGATAAGTAGCCAGTAAAGTGGGCAGAAGGTGGCAGTTAGACTGAATTGTAAATGTAGCCTAAAACACTAGATCACTTGCCTTCAATTTCTACACCAGATTTTTTAATTGCAGTTCTTCTGGTTTTTGTTTTTGCAGACAAACCTGACAACTGAGAGGTTGAAGGTACAGTAACAAGTTATTAATTTAAAACTTCTCAGTGATTAATTTTCCATTTTCATCATTATCATTGGTATCAGGAAAATGATGTACATGTTACTTAAAATGAAATTTTGTTAGATGCACTATCCACATAGGAATTAACAACACATGAAAATTTAGAAGGAATCGTTACTTACAATGAACATGAAGATAATAATATATAATCCTGTGTAGCCATGTGCCAACTCTTCAAGCACCACAGACTTGTAAGTTATTGAAATTCAGATTACCAGTGATAAGTTTTCAAACAACCAACGTCGTATTTGTATGGCTGATCTGATTGCTATTATTTATGTGCCACAGCAATATTTTTTCAAGAAATTTATAGTAATCAGAAAGTTAAGGTTATAAACATGTGAACTTTTTTTGTTTTGTTGCTTTTTTTCTTCAAACCCAACACTCATGCTAGGCTTCAATTTTGCACCCCCTGATAAGTTTGATTTGCAGTTTAATTTGCAAATGATATGAACAAAGGATTACAACTTTCTACAGAAATTGTGATTGTGTTGTAACATTAATCTATCTTTATAGGAAATGGAAGATTCCTTGTCAACTGGAGTTGCTTCATCTCAGGAGAAGGAGAACAAGATCGCAGAACTTACAAGGGTAAAACTCAAAGATTCTTCCAAATAATCATTTATTGTCATACAGTAATTGGGAAAAATTTCTGATATAAATTTCTTCTGATGGATCAATTCAGATCAGTGAATTGTGGTTTTTTTTTTTTTTTTGACTGACATGTAATGATTACATTATCAAATAAACTCTGGTATTACAAGGATTTCCAGCCCTGAGCAGTAACAACACATTAAAAAAAACCATATTAATTTTTATGAAGTGTTTGATATTGCCAATCAGCTGCTGACATGTCACATGCCTTTTGTGCCACTCTGTCATGTTGATGAATGAATGGCAAATTAGCCTTCACAATGCTAAAACACTGAAAAATTTATTACAGACAGTGACGTTCAAGATTTCCTTGAAGGGGAAGAAAGCCAAAATACAAAAAAGAAAAACTTTGATAATTAATGGTGTTTCTCAAGGCTGAAAGTGAAAATTGACAACTGGAAGATTTTAAACAGGCTGAGTTTAGCTGTGTATGTGAAAATATTTCTTCTGTCAATTAGGAAGAAGTCAGTAACTGAGAATTTTTTTGATTGAAAGTTACCCCCATTGTTTGTTTTTTCAATGCGTTTTTTCATCCTTGGCCTAATCAAGAAATGCATTATGTGACTCTTTCTAGGGGTGGATCCTATTTTTTTCAGTCATTAATAATTCGAAGACTTTTCTTGCCAATTATAGGGCTATATTGTGTTTATACAATAAACCAAAAAACGCAAGTCTTGGTTGCTTGTAGATATGAAATTTCTCTTCTCATGTTCAACTTGATATGAGTGGTTGATGAAGTTGAACACTTGAAGATAAATTCCATATCCATGTATGCGCATGTAGTATTCCCTATTTTCATGGTAATTGATTATAATTACAATAAAGTTATACACAATGGTCAGGAGTTGTCATTTTTATTTGTGGTTTCTCTGCAGTTGGTTGATGAATACAAAAGCCAAGTTGATGCTCATCAGGTACATCCAATTTCCACTTTTATGAACCATTTGTTCAACAACTACATGCGTTTAATGAAACAGAAAAGAATTGGCACAAGTCTTTGCAGCTGCTGAGATTGAATAGAGCAGTAAAAGTATTAGATGTAAATCTTTGTTTCCCATTGGATTTATATACAGTGTACATCTTGATGTTGTTCTTTTGAACCAAAATTCCAGAAAGCTTTTGAGAAGGTGAAAGAAAGTCTTGAGAAGTGTATGGAAATTAACAAGAAGTTGTTAATAACAGCGGTAAGTTAATTAAGAGAATTTGTTCTATTTTTTATTTCAACCATCATCATCATCATCATCATCATCCTCCTCATCATTATCATCATCAAGTTTGTAGTTCTTCTCTTTGTTCTCATCAATACAGCTATTTTCATTTTCAATGATCAATTCAAAGTTAGAAAGCATTTATTGATAATTTGTGCTGAAAATGTATTTTCTGTTTGTTATGATTCATGTGTACCTTAGGAAATGCCACATGGAAGAGTATTTGTCCAAACGTTAACATTTTTTTGCATTTTCTTTGGGGGCTTAACAGTCCACCCTTGAAAAGAAAGCCGGCCGAGAGATGTGCATGAAGAACAGATTGAAACTTGGTTATTTTGTTCCTGTGAGGTAACTGAAAAATTATGTAATATTTTATGTTATTTTCTCTTTGTACAACTACATGTAACTTCTGAATATTTCTACCACTTAGATGAATTACATAGACCCATGAATTGCCTATAAAATTATCAGAAAAATTCCAAGTGCATGATACAAACAAATAAATGCATTACATTTTAAGTTTAAGTCAAACCTAAACTGTGCACCCTCATGGTAAAAGCAATGGCTATAACAATCACTGGCAATTTGGTGACATTTCAGTTTTAGTCCAATGAATGTATGGTTTGTAATTTATTTAAAGAGACCTATAATATATTTTTTGTTATTTCCAATATTATTCAGTGATCTCGGCAATAAATTTGCAAAGTTATAATTTCTGACATCATCACATTTAGCGGAAATGAATATGTACTAGGCTTGTCCATATATTTTTCAATTCTTAACCCATGAACTTCTAAGATCTGACTGCTAATTCTCCCCTCTAGCTACAGCATATCTCCTTTTAAATTAGTTACAAGAATTTGGTGTTAGATCAAGACAACAACTTCTACTTGATATTTGAGTATTCTCATTACCTGTTTGCTTGATAATGTATGGGGACTGTAGGGAGAAGTTAGATGTTAATCACTCCTGGGAGCTAAAGGGTTAAAATGCTGTTGCTGTATTATGTAGTTAAGTTTAAATCTGCAGCAAGCTGTTTTAGTTCTGTAAGTCAATGAAAAACTGCAGTAACATTTGTCTGTGTGATTGGAGTTACTTATTTCCCTTCATTTGTTATTGGATATTCAGGCAAGGAGTGTCATTTGTAGAGAACTGGGTGGATGGACATGCATTTAAAGAATTGACAGTGTAATTATCTCTTTTTTTCTTACACCATTGTGATTTCTCTATCACTTGAATTATACAGTCATCCATTTTGATTGGTTTGTACCAATGATCTAGTGAAGGACAGATGCATTGCTGACAACATCACCATTCACTGCATTTTGCTTTTCATCATATTAAAAAAGAGATTTCATGTCCTTGCGTATCTGTTCTGGGATATAGATCACAAAGACCTGAAAATGTGGTTTAAGAACATCAGTTACATGCTTGGTAGCTTGTTGTGTGCCACTTTTTTGTTCTTACTGCTGTATTTTGATGTTGTCTCTGATCTATTACTGAAAAGATGCATGGCAATATGGAATCTTTTTGTTGGAGAGAAAACATTTTATTGGTTCATATGTCAATTGAATGGGAGGTTTGGGTTCTAACTCTGGTAACTTGGGTAGTAACTGAGTAGTCTCTTAGTAAGAGCTTTTCAAATGCTTGAGAGCTTCAAAAATCAACTGATGCACAATTGAAAACATGAGTCAGTTATTAAAGACATTACTGATGTTGGAATCTGCAACAAATCATTGGAAAACTTACAAATTTTAAAAAGTTCCTTATTACAGTTTCAGCTTTCAATTTTTTATTCCTGTTTGTCTTTTTGCAAGTCATAACCATCAATCAGTTGATAATTAACATTTGCAAGGTTCAGAACAATTGTTATGAAAATTAGAATGAGTAGTATTATTAGTTTTACTCTTACTATTATCTACCATCTTATCTTTATTTTATTTTACAAATACTGATGAAATACCCAGGATTTTTCCTTTTACTGAAGGATCATATCTTCATTTAGTGCAGTGAAGATACTATTTTTATCTTTCACATGCGAGGATATTGGTGTCGCCGTGGTTACTAACATGATTAGCCAATTACAAGAGAGCTTCCCGCTCAGGCATGCAGCTGGTTCTTTTGAAATTTCATCAGTATAAATAAAATAAACAGAACATAACATGGCCACTTGGGGATACGAATTTGATCTGCGAGTGCTGAAAGTATCCCTCATGATTGAACAAAGCGAACAAGTGAGAAATACTTTCGGCACTTGAAGGTAAAATTCATATTCCCGCATGGCCATGTAATATCCTCTATATCTTTATTCTTTGAAATTTTTTAGTCAGCAGGAAAGGATCAATCGACAGAGGGAAGAATTAGAGAAACAGAAAAAAGCTTTGGCAAAAAGAAAACCTGTTTCAAATACCACAAGTAAGTTTACAAACCAAGTAGATACATATTACTAAATAGTTTATAAGTTTACAAGTGTTCTGAGTTCTAACTTGTATTTTTTAGGGGGCAACGTTTTCAAATATGCAATGAATGCTTCAATGTTATTTGATGATTACTTGAAACTGATAGAACCACAAATTATTGTGTATTATCCAGAATTCCCATATTTCCTTGTCTTGTTTTTTGAGAGTTGAACCAATTTTGTTTCTAGTTATAGTTTTAAATGAAATTTCATTCAACCTGTGGGTGAAAATCAAGTAAAGAAATTATCGTTGCTGGTGGAAAGCAATTTTAAGCAATTGCAGTAAAAGAGCTGGGGAAAAAATTAGACTTTGAACCCCTGCCTCCTCCTGAGACTATTTGGCTGTTATTACCAACTGATTTGCGAAGCCACACCTTGGGAGTGAGGCAAATTTTATTTATTTAGTTACTGTTATTTTGTCTTTGTATTAGTATTTTTCTAACTTGTTTCCTTTGTAGTTGGATCTAGAGAGGATCTCAAACTTTTGATTAGAACAAGGGACAGTGTACATTAATTTAGTCCAATACTTTAGAACTGTAGCCCCTGCTTAAATTGTTTTTATTTTATAGATATGAAAGAAAAAAGACCATCTAAGTCAGCCAGCTCAGACGGTGATCAATTTGCAAGACCAACGTCACCTGTGTAAGTACAGTGTGCTTATGTGGAGGACATCTGTACAAGATTGTTTGCCTTCAATAGTTGTGGCTATCTTGGGAATCACAGAATATATTAGATACATCTAGTTGCTAAAAAGTAGAAGATATACATCTAATTAACTATTAGTAAGGGTAATAGGAGCCAGTTGAGTCCTATTTGGTCTATAATCATACAAGTGATCAGCAAAATTGGATGACCATGAAGTGGGAGTCCAATTTGTTAATCACAACTATGATTACAGACAGAATTGGATCACAGAAGTGCTGTTACCAATTAATCATAACCGTTACAATTTTAAAGTCCCAACTCAAAACTCAGTTCTCAAGTCTCAAAAGTTTTGAAAGTCAAGAATCAAGTTTCAAGGTTTAAGGTTTGATTTTCCAGAAGCAAGTTTTGAGTTTTTATACATCTTGATCTGCATTTTTTGAGGAACTGATGTAATTATTTATTATTACAGCAAGATAATGGCAAAGGACAAATTGCTTGACACACATCTTCCTTTATGACACAAACCACTGTCTACATATGTAAATATTTCATTTCATGGCTGTGAATTGAAGCAATCCATCTACCAGAAGCTGCCATAGGTGTATCATGATGTAGAGATTGGGACAACCTCTACCAATTGAACTGAGCTAGCTGATTTTTTATGTCTCTTACAGAAGTTCTGAATCAATAATGTTGTACGTGTACAGTCATTATTGAATACCCTGTTAAAACATGCTCTGCTCTACTATATAAATATTTAGGGTTTCTTAACAACTTGAATTATTTTGTTTTGTATTCTTGTATTTCAACAGACTTTCTCCAATGGAGTACCATGAGAGAGAAGAAATCTTAAAACTCAGGGCAATAGCGCTGAAAAAGGTACCATATTCTTGAAACTGATTTTTAAGGAAATGTTTAGCAATTAGGGGTGAATTAACAGTCACATCCTGGGATTTCAAGGGTCAATGCATTAAATGGTTCGAACCCAGGTGTGCGATGCGATCATATTGTCTGTGCATTTATGCCTGTAATGTTACTTATCACGCGCACTAACTCATCGGTTCATTGTGCATTTTGCGCTAGCTGAAAGCAAGGGTTTTAAAACTTGAAAGAAGTATTTCAGAGGCGCTTGCCTATTCGCCTAATTACGTGATTTTATGCGCAGTACAGGAAGCGCAGTGCTATACTGAGGAATCACCTGAAAATATATTATAACAGTTTGGACTATAACAGTACTTGTTTAAAGGTTTCGGACACACAAGGAGAAAGTTCTTTTCCATAAGTGAGAGCAGGAGCATGGCTTGAATTCCTTGTGTAACTGCTTGTATATTTCATGAGCCCAGACACCATGCTAGATTGAATACACCTGTTAATACAGCTGTAATTTGATATTGTCTGTACAGGAACATGTATATTTTGTACAGTGTTTGCATCTTGGTCTTTTTTGTGGCCTACGAGAGCATAACTTGTGCAAGTATTGAAATGTTATCCAGTGATATTATCTTTCGATCTACATCAACCCTTTAGTTCCCAGAGGTGATAAACACGTAACTTGTTCGTATGATATCTATACATTATCTAGCAAACAGGTAATGAGAAAACTCAAACGTATCAGGTAGAAGTTGTTATCGTCATCTAGCACCAAATTCTCCGAACTAGATTACAAGGAAATGAATAGCAGCTAGAGGGGAGAATTAACAATCAGATCTTGGGAGTTAAGTCAGCATATTTCGATAAAATGATGCTGACATGTGTCTGTTTATTTGCATCTTTCAGGAGGAGACCGACCTTCAAATGGAATTAGAAAACTTGGACAGAGAAAGGAACCTTCACATTCGAGAATCCAAAAGAATAGATAATGAGGATAACTCAAAGTGAGTCAGACATTTCAATAACCTCTCCGGCAATATATCACGATTGCATTTATCGATGATGTTATCGGAACGCTTGTCGATTGAGTGTTGTAAAATCAAAACTAAAGTCGATGCAACGACCAATCAGAAGAAAGGAAAATATCCTTAGGAACCAATGAGAACTCAAACAGAAACCAAGCAAACTGCCCAAAGCGCGGGAAAACGCGGGTGACCAAATCGTGATTGGCGCTACTTTTGCATCTGATTGGTTAAGAAGTTGGAGCGGGTTTTCTGGAAGAATTACAGAGCGTAGTATAGCAAGACCAATGCTGTCTTGGACTACTTTCAACACTCAATTTTATATAGGCTGCGTACATAATGGCTCTTTCGGCACTAAATGGAAAAAGAAGACCGCGGAGCCGCCTAAACGATCAGTGGAGCCGCAGGTTGTAATTCACTGAACACAGCAAACGTATGTGAGATTAGGTGTGGATTTTTAGTTTTGTTGGCTATGAATCATATCATTTTATCTCAATAATTTCCTCTTACTAAATTATGGCTGACTTGTTTGAGAAGGCGTATTTTTAAACGCTCAAGCCTGGTGTATCTGTTGAGTTTCTGTGGGAAGTGTCTGAGAAGATTAGTTTTGCCCTCTTTATGGATGTTAACGCAATTGAAACACGAAGGACGCTGGTGGCAGACGTTGAGGTGAAAAGAAAAGAATAATGAAAAAGTCATGTGATGTAATTATGTATTACCATTAGGTTTTTATCGTTTACAGATTTAAAAGTCACCCGACCTTAAACGAAAGGTACTTGTTACTAAATTTATTAGGAAAAGGAGGCTTCAGTGAAGTTTATAAGGTAACGTATTTTAATATTTTAAACTTTAAAAATGACGATATTAACCCTTTTACCCGATAAGAGTGATTAGCATCTTACCTCTCCTTACAATATCACCTCTAAATCATACAATAAGGTCACGAGAATAAAGGTTATGATCACCAAATAAAGAAGCTCTTGATTGTTAGATAAATTCTCCTTGTCAGCACCTTAGGAAATGTATAGAGAACAGTATGGAGAATATACTTACTGATATTAGAGTGTAAAGGGTTAAGGGGTTTAATGAAAACACAGAAATTCTTGAAGTGAAATGAGTTATCAGGTGCACTATCACCCACCCTTAACATAGCTGTCCTCATAATAATTTGTTCATTGAGTCAATTGAAGAGTTGTGTTCCTGTTCCAGGGATATGATCTCAAAGAGCATAGATTCGTTGCGTGCAAAATACATCAGTTATGTAATGACTGGAAAGAAGAAAGGAAAACAAATTACATCAAGTAAGTTTGGAAGCGTTCAAGCCTGCTGGCTCATCCTCCCCAAATTAATCCTTTTTCCTGTTTCACAAGGTAAAAGCAAGGAAGTATTTTCACTTTCCCTTGATGAGATGCTTATCTCAGTATACCAGATTTCCCCAGCACTTTTTCAGAGAATCCTGACAGTTCGCCGGTCTTCAGCTATACTCTCAAGTAGAGTGGCATTGTGATCGTAAAGTGCTAAGCAAAACGTTTAGTAAACTCGTCCTAGAGCGTGATGACAACTGTTAACAGTTATGTTTGTTCCTGTTTTGATTTGTTTTAATTGTTAAGTTTCTTACGTGACGCATTCGGAGGATGCGCTTTCATGAACCTTACACTCGAACCATGACCGACTCCTTCAAAATCAACTGCCTCCATTTTGGTTATTTTACTTTAGAAGTATGGTCTCTTTTACAGCAGTTCTTGGGAATGTTGTGCGACAATCCCGCCAAACTCATTTTTAACTGTTTCGATGATTTCCACAGGCATGCTCTGCGTGAATACAATATTCATAAATCTCTTGACCACCCTGTGAGTACTTTTAATTTCTGGTTTTTCCGTGCCATGTAATTTATTTTCAAGGAACTTTTTCGCGACGATGTAGGCCATTTTCTGTCTCGAGCAAAACTACTTTCAATTTGAAGGAAGAATGAAAATAGCAGCTTGATAAGATAGATTGTAGCACAGCCTTGCAAAAGCGCGTGCTCTGATTGGCTATTAGGAACAATTTGCCCGAGGGTTACATGTTGTCGCACGGTCCGGAAGTTTTACGCGCCATTCGCAGCAAAGCGGAAAAAAACAAACCAGCTGAAAAAAAAAAAGTTATTTAACTGTCCAAATCAGTGCGTATGGCAAAAACTCTGCCCTTGATATTGAATACTACTCTCGGCTGTCGGCCTCGGGAAGCATTCAGGACCTCTGGTAGCGCTGGTTTTTCCCATAGGGACCTTCCGCCCGGTAAATGAAATATATCTATCTCCTCGACAGCAATGTTACTTTCCATTATTTAATTTTACTGAAGCTACAAATTATAAAACTTTCAATGAATTTTAGGTGTTCACTTATTTTTTCTTTTCTTTCAGAGAATTGTTCGCCTCTACGACGTTTTTGAGATTGGGCAACACTCGTAAGTTCTCATTGCCGTAAAATTAAACAAAAAACAAAAGACAAAAAACAGAAAGCAAAAACAAAACAACAAACAAAACAAAAAAGGGATTCTTTTTTTTTTAATATTTGATTAAAATCGCGTTGATGAATGTACATTACGCAAATGAAAACATAATTTGATTTTTATAGTCATGTTTTAAAACTCCGTTTGTTGTTACTTAAAGTTTTTGTACCGTTCTGGAATACTGCGATGGAAATGACTTGGATTTCCTCTTAAAACAACATAAGACAGTGCCTGAGAGGGAGGTAAGTTACGCAATGTAACACCACATTTGTTATGGTGATTAAAGCAAGTGAACCAAGTTTCCGGTGGACAAAAAGTTCGCAATCTGTAGCTACAAATAGTTGATTAAATTCTCTATGTTGTTTAAGGAGCTCATGAAATGAACGAAATTCATGCACACTTCAGCAACGTTGACACAGAATCTAATTCACCATGTCCATATTTCATGGATGTTACTTAAATGTTTTCGTGGTAAATTTCTTCCTTAACGGTCTATCATTAGTTTTTATGGCAGAACCAACGGCCACATTTGAGAATTCCAAACAGAAGAATCCTTTGTAATTTCCTCCCGTTGATACGGCCATTAGCGCTAAATTCACAAAACCGGCGGCTTAGTAGCCGATTTAAAAAAGGGTTCTATATACTGAGTGAAGTTTGAAATTGTTTATCAAAAAGAACAGTTGCGCGGGCCTTAAAGTCATGAAATTTGACCCTACCCCGTTAATACGGCCAACCCAGTTGATACAGCCAGGTTGTTTTGGCCCGTAGGTGACTGTACTATCGGGGTTTTACTGTAGTAGCAACTGATGTTCTTTTTCCACACAGGCGAAGTCTATTGTCACGCAGGTATGTTGTATTTGATGGCTTGTTTTTGTTTTTGCTGAGGAAAAGTAAACTTAACGTGATACAATAGAGTTTAAAGTGTCTAGAAATTTGTTTTTAAATACTGGTGATGTTTTATTGCTGTATTATTGCCACATTGCTCAGTACACGTGCATGTTGTCGAACATGCAGATTAGCACAAGTCGTTAAAATGAGTTTAAATTTGGTGCTAAAAATGTACCAATAGTAATAACAATCGAAAAACATTTTGATGATTTTGTTAGTTTGTTGATTTCAGACTGTAAGTGCTCTCAAGTATTTGAACGAGATCAAACCCCCAGTCATTCATTATGACTTGAAACCTGGTAAGAAATGCATTGTGTTGACGTCAGTACATTGTAATAGCAGCCTCGGAGGCGACCGAAAATGACAAAGTCGCAGCTTCCGCGTATTTACCTCTGAGTGGCTACAATAAGTAAATACTAAACAGTGAATAGTGTTTAAGACGCGCTTAGATTTGCTACTCAAACTCCGAATATCCTCTGCTACTCAATTTCGAGCAACTCGAGCAGAATTTGCACCCGAAAATATTGCAGTTGTTGCGGAAACAAAAGAGTTAGAATCCTTCCTTTTATGTGGAATATTATCTCACTAAATATCCACCATTTGTCGTATCCGCTTCGGTGAAAAGTTGTTAATCGGCGATAAAGTTTGGTGACACATTACAACTTAAACGTGTAAAGGTAAGAGTAGGAGCGCTCCTGGTAAGAGTCATTGCTCAACAAGTATCTAGTTTACTAATTGTCTTCTTGTTTTCTCAACAGGTAACATTCTGCTGGTGGGTACCGGCGCACTCAGTGGGGAGGTGAAGATTACAGATTTCGGTCTCAGTAAAGTAATGGATAACAGTGACGATAGTATGGATCTGACCTCTCAGGGGGCCGGTACCTACTGGTACCTCCCCCCCGAGTGCTTTGTTGTCGGAAAAGAGCCGCCAAAAATCTCCTCCAAGGTAACAAGATATATCAGTCGAAACTTGTTTAAGAACTGACTACCGGGAATTTGTAATTGTCAAATTTTGGTTTTGGGGGAAATTTTTACTGAATAAGGTTGGTTCTATGGCAGAAAACGAGTGAATAAAGAGGGCCAAACTTTATGTGGCAAAAACAGCTGGTGAGTGAGTACCAGAATGGTGGTACAAGCGAGTAGGAAGTCTTCTTGGTGTGCTTCTTTCGAACTCCTGTGTATAATTTCAAAGGTTCGGTCAACAGATTTGTTTAAGACTTATAGTAAACATGGTGATTGAGGGATAGCGAGAGAGTAGCGAGACACTATTCCAAGGCCTATCAACTCAGGATGAGTGTAGTAGAGGCTAGAGCGAAGAACCGCGTCTTCAGTTGAAGACTACATATTCTTATTCATGTCTTGCCACAGAACTTGAAGGGAAGGAGAGCTTTAAATCTTGCGCATGTGTGAAACAACAACAGCCCCTCGACCAAGACGGAAATTCTCCTTACATTTAAAAAACAATACCAAGCAGACAAGTGATGATGATAAAGAAAAATGTCAATTAAGGGATTATTAATTGATCCAATACCAAAATCTCCGAACTTACATCATAAGAATTGTGTGGCGGGCAGTAAGGAGAATTAATACTGAGATCTTGGGGGTGAAGGGGTTTAGTTTAGACACCTGTTGCAAAGAGACAGTGATAAGGAGAAAATCTTCTGCCTCATGTTTCCTTGAAAGACAACGAGTGGTTTCCGTTTTATTTTATTGATTCGATCAATTGCAGTGATGCCTCTTTCTCAACAACTGTTCGGATGATTTTGGTGTATTTGATATACATTTTGTTCTTTTTTTCCTCAGGTGGACGTTTGGTCAGTGGGAGTGATATTTTTTCAAATGCTTTATGGAAGAAAGGTAAGTCCGTGCCTTGTTGTTATCTGATACAGCTAATAAGATGATCTTACATATAAATCTTATTGAATGAAATGCGCTCTCTTCATTAGGCTATTTTACTTTTTATTGCGCTGGAGTATTTTTGGGTATTTTATATATATATATATTTGTTTTTTCACAATTAAATTCTAATCTTAAAAGTTGTTCATTACAATTTTTCTTCAAGCCATTTGGTCACAATCAGACTCAAGCAGCAATTTTGGAAAACAATACCATATTGAAGGCGAAAGATGTCGACTTTCCGCCCAAACCTGCTGTTAGCATTGAGGCGAAGGTATGGCTCAATTTAAAGCTAAATTTACCAAGGTCTTTGTGGATCAGTCAGTGTGCGCGTCACAGAATGCTTCAATGGAATGGTGCTAGAAAAATAAATGACTGGAGAGAGCTGCCATGCTAAAATCCTGTCAGACCTCCTAGACAGTCTGTGTGTTTATTCCTTTCCTTGCCCGGCTAGTTTCAGTTATGAACTCTTTTCTGCTTCCCCCGGGTGTCTTCTGTAGGAACTTCTATTAATTGCCTCGAACAAGCATCGTCGTTAATTCAGATACCGTGTCTCTTTGAAACGTTCTCTCCACAGAATTTCATTCGTCGTTGCCTGATGTATCGGAAAGAAGAGCGAGCGGACGTTTTGACGCTATCAGAGGATCCCTATCTTAAGCCACCAATGAACAAGAAAAACAGCTTCGTGACACAGACGTAACACAACGCAATGACATTCGTAACGTGACTTGTTCCACGTGAAGTAACGCAATGTCAGCTGCCAGGTGACATACTCGGTGGTTACGGATGGCAACCTCAGACATTCCTTTAGAGGAGATGTCTCTAGCGGGCTAACCATTTGCGAAGAGGGTTTGATACGAACGTCTGCGGAATAAGATGACATATGAAATCAAAGAAATTATCACCAAGTGTGTGGTTTTTGAGCTTTACGTGAGTACATCCAGGAAGCCAAGAGAGTCATAATGATTGGACATTCAGTTTCTGAGCTTCAAAAGGTAGCATTTGTCTTAAACGTAGATGCCGGCGTTTTCAAATTAACTGTTTTCCTATAGTTGTGTTAGCTTTGTAAAAGTTCACTTTAAGCTAGATGATGTACACTCTGTTTCACTGAGTCTAATGATCTTGGTACGTTGATTTGTAAGGGTACGGTTAACAACTTTCGTCAGCTGAAATTACATCGGCTCTTAATCGTCCGTATCTGCCCCGAGTAGGCCAAGCAAATGAAGACCGGAACTTAAAATATTTGTCGGAATAAGTATGTCCTTTAATGTTTTAATCAAATTAAACAGAACTACTTAAGCATATGAATCCTGATTTTTCGGGGAGTGTGTGTTTGCTACACATTTCCACTCTTAATGAGTACTCTCCTGTAAAATCTTTCGGCCATCTCACTCTATTGTCATGCCTCTATGTAATACGTGGAAAAACTAATGGAAGTGGTATAAAAATAAAGCTGCTCCTTTCCCTTTCCTTTGGTATTATTAAATAGACAATTTCTGAGGTACATGGCATTTCGGCCTCAGCTGGCTGCAACATTTCTCATAATGCCATGTAACTCAGTAACTGTCCATTAAATATTGTTGTATTCTCGTCAGACTTCTTAGCCAAATCATCCGTTTGGGGAAAGCAGAACGACCGAGCGAGGCCACATGGTGATTTTGGTGGTAAAAGGGAGGATCTTCAAAATTTACTTTGTTGCAGTTGAACCTGTATCGCTCTCTGTGGGGTGAAAAACGGACCTCTGATTAAGGCCTTGGTTTTGCGCCTAAATTGTGTATTTATGTTAAACCTAACTCCTCTCCAATCATATAGACTCAGCGTTTTTGAGTTTATTAACTTTCAAGACATAATTACGTCGATATAACCTTCAATTATGACTTATAGTTCGGAAGTAATTGGGAAGTACTATTCAACTCCAAGTAGCCCATTGGAAAAAATCGCGCGTCAAGAGTTTAATTTCCGAACATTTTTCGGTATATTGAGAGGAATACACGTATACAAATATTTTGGTTCTTGTGTGGTATACACTAAAACAATTCACCCTAGTGTCGTAGAAAGAGGTGGACAGTTATTGTATGTAAATAAACTTATCTTGGCTTTGACTGTTAACCCTTCGTGAACCCGTAACACACCGTGATGCCTTAACCAGCGCAATATCAGGCAATAACACGTGAGTAAACAAGGGCTTCTATCACCGATATCTAAAAAGATCTACTTTCCTTTAAATGATGTATATCATTAACCCTAGAGACTTGAGTTTCCTAACAGATTTTCGCAAAACACAAATTTCCTCAACTGTTTGAGACTATTTACTTGTTACTACTGCATGTAAACGAAGGTAACGAATGGTCGGAAAATCCTATTTTTGCACTCTCTGATCTTCTCCTACGGCTTTTACGGATCCGTAGGAGACCAGAAGTAAAACCAGTGAGAGTGCTTTGACCTATCCAAAGCGGTCGCAAGCTAGACGAATTATGTACCAAAATAATAGAAATTTCTCGCCTTATTCGAATATGGTGGTAAAATTGAGATTCGAATATGCACTACCTATTCTTGCGCGCTAACCGTGATACGACACTTCGAAAGTCTTCGAAAATTGCCTAATCGTAATTTTAAAAAATTAATTTGACCCATTAGATTCTAAAGCTTTGGTATTTCAAAATATCTTCTAACGTTACTTTAATATTCGTATTTTAAATTTGTTGTTAAAATTAATCACAATCAGGTCTCAGCTTGGTCGCCGAGACTTGATATAAGCTTTAGTTAACAGTCACTTTGATATGACTCCTTCACAAACAGGCCCTCTGTTGAATTTTCTTCTGCCACGAAGAGTTTTTGGGGTTGACTTTTGTCTAGTCCCAGACTCGCAAAAATTAGTTCTTGTATTAAAAATCTCATTGAATCAAACGCCGCAGAAATTCTCAGTCTTCGACGAAAAAAAACAAAAAAATAAAAGAAAACCCCACTGTTGATCACTTTGCGTATAGCAGATGGTAACCGGAAGACAAGCCCTACGGCCAATGTAGTCGGGTTGTTGTCCTCTTTACTAAATAACCAAGACTTGAAAAAAATTCATTAAAACCCTCTATAAATAATTGAATCGAGAATTGAAAATTTGAAATTGTCCTCGGCAGAAACGGTTAGGTAATCGCGAATCGAAGATTGGCTAATCCTAAAAATACATCCTCGCAAAAATTTCTTTCTACACGGAATCCTGTGTATTCTGGAAAATGAAACATTAGTACAGCGTCAGTCAAAGTGACCGACCACTCTCTCGCAATTTGAATGCGCTGTGTTCCGCTCATAAAGTGAGTGAAATATACTTCGCCTAGACTAATTATATTCTTGATATCAACCGGACTTTGACAATAGCTCTTCTTGATAATAGCAAATTCCTAACCAATACATAACGAGAGGGAAACAAAAAATACTTTTTTAACGAGATAAAATGTATTAGTCGAAGCAATGCTAAAAAAATCCTGCACAGAACAAGTAACATTCTTGAAGACCGAAGAGAAACGAAAAAAACCCGAATTTTTTATTCTTGAGCTAAAAATATGTTTTCATCTTCCTGAATATAAATTATTTTAGCTTGTTAATGACTCATACTGCAAAAAGTAAAGATACATCATTTATATTTATTAGGTTCTGTTTTTTCAATAGAGTGTAGATCTCAAACACTCATTTAAAGATGATTAATCTCACATGCTAAGTATCTACACCATAAATAGTAAAATTCACGCTTGCTTAAACGAATTTGGGTGAAATACATGTATCATCACGTCCAAGGAAGTTGTATTACGGAAGGAGACACAAGCATCACGAGTTTTAACATGTGTTTATTAAATCAGTATCGTGGTGAAACTTAATGGCATCGCCGCCGGCCATAATTATATCATTATGCATGTTCGGTAAATAGCCGTTTTTTAGAATTGCAAAAATAATATCTTTTAATTTATTCACAATGCCATTCAATAAACCTACGACCTAATGAGTCTGTCCTTTCAAGCTGGAATTCGCTGTTTGCAGTTAAGGTGAGGTATTTCAGTTTTCAGTGAATTTTTGGATGCAGATAAATATCACAGATTTCCTCAAAAAAAAGGAAAATCCTAACGCATGTAAAGGTTAAATTGGGTAGATTCAAATTCGACTTAACATACTTGCGCTCCGTAATCATAAATTGCGCATATTAAACGCGTAAAAAGCTCCCACAGGATCTTCGTTTACCTCCAATTTCACGAAGTAATTTACTGGTAACGTTAAAACCCCGAAAAGTTTCTTTATAATCATATTTTATTCAATTAATGGCCGTTAGGTTGGTGTGGAAAGTAAATGCTTAATATCTGGATGCACGAGCATTAGCGCTTTTTCGTAAGTTCATTTTACTGCTAATGGAGTTGGGTTATTTATCATCATTACAAATTGTTTTCATTCCACAGTTCTTCTATGACCGATAATGAAAACAAAAAAAGTCATCGAGTGTTGGTTTGAGTTTTGTTTTTGCCATAATCTCAATCCAGTTAGAATATTACACATCCCCAACAAATTCTCAGCCTTTTCTTTTCTTCAATATGGGCAACTTTGCCGCAGCGGGCAGAATCGGCCGATTATTAAGATGATGAGATAGTTCAGCAAAATATTAGTTCATACTTAAATTTTCATAATAAACCTTTTTCTCCTTTCCAACGTTTTAGGAACTTTATCTTCGTGTCATGTTTTTGCAACATAACTTGGCATTATTACAGAGCAATCGATCGTAGCTGCATTCATTTCCATTTGTAGTTCAGTTTGAAAAAATCTTTCATATTTTATTCTTTAAATTTTAATGGCACCAGTGTATACCTCAAATCGAACACGTATTGCAAGTTCAAAATTAAATGTTCGATTATATTTCAATATAATATGTCGCCATGGCGATAACATTTCGCGGTTTTGAGCTTTCATGTATTTACTGATAATTGCCAACATGACGCAAGTGAAATAAACGCAAAATTTTAATTTATCTTTTTAATTTACCGTCCCCATTAACCACTCTCAAAGACGGAATGTTTTTCATCCTGGGTGACATTTTATTGAAATGAAGGCTTTATCTGAAAATATACATTATGTTTCCACAAAACGGGCAATTTCGGCTCAGGTAAAGGTTAACGTGATCTAAATAAGATTTCTCTTTAGTTTTCTATACCAGTTATTGATATAACAGGTACTAATGATGCAATTGTCACCCTGTTTCCTTCAGCTTTTTTTACTTTGAAAGAAGCAGTCTTTTACCGAGGGAATGTCACTTGAATACCTTTTTCTCTGAATTGAATTTCCATCGTTCAAGAGACAGGGTAATGACCAGTCAACACCTTGTTACATGGTTATGTTCCCGTTCCATTGTTGTAGATACTGGTCTAAATGAATTTAAATTAATCAGTCGGAAATGCCATCTAGTTGGTTTACATTCGCAATTACCTTGAAAAACAATG
This sequence comes from Pocillopora damicornis, assembly GCF_964200805.1. Taxonomy (NCBI): domain Eukaryota; kingdom Metazoa; phylum Cnidaria; class Anthozoa; order Scleractinia; family Pocilloporidae; genus Pocillopora; species Pocillopora damicornis. Next base: position 22,458,304 of record NC_142678.1, read on the forward strand.
CTGTAAATTACTTATCAATTACGCCTTGTTTTAAAAACCGTGAGTCATGATAAAAGGGTTTTCGCCCGCCATGGCGATAATAGCTCATGTTTGTAGCTTCGTATACTTCAGTTTAAGGTAATGGTGCAGTGATTGGCAAATTATGAGTTAACCAGCTCTGTTCACTGAGTAACATAAAAGCATGCTACACTCAAGTTGTGCGAATCGAAACAGCAACGGGTTTGGCAAGTGACAGCTGCCAAAACTACCTTTACTAAGAGGGAGCTAAATGATCACATGCGCCGGCCATTGACACTTCAATTTTTATTTAAAAACTCTTTGCAAATTAACCCTTCACCTTTTCCCGTTTTTTTTTCGTGTGTGTTCTTCATTGCCGGCTCTATGGCTTAGTCCAACCTAAAAAACTAGCCACATGCCAAAAAAAAGTAAACATTTCCTCTGATCAGTTTTATCTGCTCAGACAAACCAATAGGACAATGGTTTTTTCCTTCCCTGTCTACGCAGATATGTATAAAACATGTTAAGAATAATTCTGTCTGCTTGACGTCCTCGGCACTGTCGCTTAAATGTCAAAGCAGAGAGAATAAGGAAGATGATAGATTTTGAGCTCGGTGATGAACAAGAGCAGGAGCGAGCTCCTGACAAGAGAGATGTTTATTTGTCATGTCACGGGTGTGGAACATAGAAAAACTCTGAGTCCCCATGAGGAATGGAACCTCGTAGTTCCAAGGATCTACTTAAAAGAGCGCGGAACCCAATGTTCTGTGTGAGGTTTAATGTCAAAGTATGATGTCTTGTGTTAATAAAAATCGAGAATTTAGCACTGTGAAGCCATAACGTTTACATCTCGACATGAACAACCTCAATAATTTTCCATTTTTTTTTAAGTCATTGAAAATAATCGACGTTTAGAATAACATCATGGATTAGTTTGAATCCGGATTAACCCAACCAGCCCTTTCCTAAGGCGTTGCCGGACGTCCTGACCTTTAATTTGTTGACGTTGTCATCTCCCAAATATTTCCTCGAAGATTCTTTCTAATAAATACGTTGTTAACTGAGAACATAGTAAATCTCTAACTTTTCAGTGAAATGTTTTTGCTTTTATCGATGTTAGTTTGAGTGGACCACTTATTCCTGTGGTTTTTAAATTTTCACGAAAGGTTCCACCACCTGGATTCTCTGCACATTGGGTTCGTCTTCGCCACAAGTAACCAAGTTTTAAATTTCAGGTGACCTCTATTTGATGAGATTGCTTATATTTTGATTGAAAGACTATTGCAAGGCATTAGTTTGTTCTTTGATTGCATAGCTTTTAAATGAAATCTTGTGGCTCTATATTGTTCGAACTGCAGTATGAAGATTTTGCGACTGGCATTGACAGAAGTTTCTTCCAAACATCTTTGCTACTCTGCCATAAAATCCTTTGATTATTTGTCTTGAATTTAACTTTCTTTGCCCATGCAAAACACTGAATGAACTGGCTGCTTAGTTTCTACATTGCGTGAGTATGGTGGCGTGTGTGGTTTAAGCATCTTGATTGCGAATGCATCGGAAAATTACTTATCATTGTGTACTTTCATTGCAAAAATATATTAAAAAACAAATATTAGTATTTAAAAACATTTTTTAATTTTGAAATTCTTGAGCGATATTCTCCTGAGGACTTTTTTTATCTTGCTCTTTGCCCATAAACTTTTAGGTTTTGTAAATATCCTCATGTCTGCTCCTTGTTCTCACCTGTCTTTGGGTGTCATGAGATGTTCATTTCCGTTATAATAACTATTACGGCGTAAGAGTCTGACAGATACTTGTCCTCGCTATGTCATAGGCGATTTCCCAAACTGATAAATCCAAAGACTCCGCCAGTACTGACGCAAATATACATTTGCGAAGAGGAGAGAAACTTTTTAGAGTCGAACAGTGAAGGACGAAAAGCAAGTTTTACCCTCTTTGGTAAGTTGCCTAATTGCTGTAGCATTATATGTTTTTTAACTCAGGAAAACTAAACCGGCGCTATCAGAATTGAAAACTGGATATCTAGCGTCTTCTAATAGCTGTGTGCGCACAATTGAAAGTTATCTGGCTGCGTCTAATGTGGAAACCGAAATTTCTTGAATCAACTCAGCTCAATTCGAGCCGTCAGAAAATTCTACATGGGTTATGTAACTACTGAGTTATGCGTGTTTTTGTTGCTGTGCCAACTACTTTCGTTTATCTTATTTTTCAGTCGTTCCGCATTGTCGCGAAGTGACATTTATTTATTATTCATCCTTAGAAGTTGTCTCTTGCTTTGTATTTGTATGCGATTCATAAAACGGGTAATGTCTTGATCTGAAACAACGAAGCAACGTACTGCAGATGACAACCGTAGTTTAATGTTAAATTCCCAACACAGAATTTTTCCTCTTTAATTATTTTATGTATGGTAACATTTACCTTAATCGAACTCAGGTTTTTCAATTCTGTTGTGGATTGCATGCAGTACGGTATCCACAAAAGAAGTTGGTGGTCCATTTTGAATTAATGTTTCATTTCCCAGTCAGCTGGTAAAATTAATTATTCGAGATTGTCAAAGCTAAGTGAACTTCTGAAATCAGATGAGTCATGGCAATGACAGGAATTACGCACATGAGGGTAGTTACGCAGAAACTTGACATCAAGGCGGAAAAAAGCGCATGTACACCATAGGAACTAATACAAACCATGACTCATATGATGGCTGGCTTCTGTTGCCATGGACACCATGACCACCGCTATAAACTAAATCAATCACATATTTCATAATGTAGTAACTCATGGGAGGACTTTTCTTGCATTGCTGTTCGAAAAAAGTAATTAGTTTTTATTGAAACGCATCGTTCTTTCCTCAGACCAAACAATGATTAGAAGTAACTAAAATGCAATCAAACCATTTTTGGCACTTAAAGATGATAACGGAAGTTATTTGCTGGTTTGATGTCTATCGATGTTATGACTTCCTCTGTTGAGTAAACAAAGTCTACTCAAAAGGGAAAAAAAATGTCTTGAAATTGTCATCCGTGTTCGTTTAAAATAAAAAAAACGTTATTTAGAAGGTGTATGGTTGAGGTCTTTTAGGTGAAATGTTGAACAATTTTTAATCAAAATGGTGTCTACCACTTTCACCGACACAGAGGTGAATACCGTAATTATTTTATTGTACAGAAGCCAAAAATTAGTTTATTTCTGTCAATATCCCGTAAGATGGTTGGAAATTAAACTCTTGATTCGCGATGTTGTCTCTTTGGCAGCTCGGAGGTAAATAGTAATCGCTAATCACTTACGAAATAGCCAATCAGCGCGCGCGAAAAGCTCTATTAACACATGGAATATACACTAGCAAGTGTTAATCATTTCCAGTGCATAAAAAAATCTCTGAAGAAAGATAAAATAATGGGAGATCTCGAATGAAATAACGGCAAAAAACTAGTTCTATTTAACACTTGAGGTTGTACTTGAACTGACACACGAATCTTGTAGGCTGGCATGATGCCCAAGCCTGTTGTTGTATTCACTTTTCCGCCCTGAAAACTGCTACTGATTAATTTTTTATTAAATAAATTAAGGGAGGTAAATTTCTAAAGAAACTGTGGTGCTTCGTCGGTGTGAGAGTATTACAGGGTAATTTCGCTTTCTCAGCTGAGATGATAACGTACATCGGCCACCGTAAAGAGTTTAAAAGCTGACGTTTCGAGTGTTAGCCCTTCAGTTTTTAGTTGTTTGGTTCGTTTTAAAGGTACACAGGCATCCGGCAATCACTTGAAATCCATACGTTTACTGTTATCATCAAAATTTTCGATAAGACAAGTAGTACTTTTTTAAGAGACCAGTTATTTTTGATTACCTGTGAGGTGGGGAAGGAGAGGATTTTGGGAAGATCACTTGGTTTTCGGTGGGAACAGAGGAAACTTTAAGATGTCAGTCCTCGCCAACAGAGTATGAAGGGGGGGGGGGGGGGGCGAAGGGGGGCTATAGAGAATTGATTGCCAGTCCACTACCAATGAGGGGAAGACAAAACAAGACTTCAGAGCCTAATGGGGGATCACGTGACTTTTATTGTGACACAACCAAATTCCTTTAAACCCCACCCCCTCCTCCCTCCCCTCCTCATTCTCAAGGCGGTAAACAAGGACCACTCCCTCAGGGGTTTCACATATAACCATGTCTTTTTTTTTTTCAAATGTGCCGCTAACATGCAAATTATTACATGATACCTGAGAGGAATGTTCACAAAACTTTCCAGACGACATTCAGGATGAGAACCATGCAACGATCATAATATACCTATTTCTCACCAGTCTGTGTCTAAACTTCCCGGATTTGACGTCAGGGCGTTAAATTCACGGGATCTTAATAAAGTAAGCGGCTTTGTATTTACAAACACCAAACCTAAAAGGCAAATTCTTTAAATAATAATCTAGGAATGACATCAAATTAGCGATAACATCGGAATTACTCTCAACAAAGATTTTTTCTGTTCCGTAGTTAAAACTGAAGAAGGATGATAAAATAAAGCTTTCTTTCTCGAATAAAAACACGGATGAAGTTTAAAAGTAAAGTTGTGGGTAGCGAATACAGATAGAAAAACAAACCACTTCATAAAATCTTCCCATTCTGTTACACTTCTGTAAAATTAATTTGCAATTGTCTTGTACCGGATATTTTACAAGACTGGGTGCATTGCCACAACCATGTCATGTCAAAATAATCCAGACATCGTTTTCATTTTTGATATCTCGAGCTTTTTTTCATTTTCCAAACGCTGTATGTTTACAGTGTAAAATTACAGATTACGCCTGTGTCGCTTCACTGAACTTGCTTACCATTGCCACGTTCAGACTGGACCCAGTTAACGGCGAAGTTTTCAAAAAATTTGGTAAGTAGTTTTTTTTAAAATTCAATATCGAAACCAAAGCTTTTCGCCGTCTCATTTAGTTCCAAATAGGTTACGCCGCTTACATAGATGACTCAAGTTCCTTTCTGTTAGTTTTTTCAAAACCCTTTACATAACAACCTTCGAGCGGACCAAGTAAAGAAAGTTGCATTTCATTTCGCTGTTCTGTATTTCTCATCCATTTTCACTGGCATTTTGTCGCAAATCAAAAAACCTAAAGAATTAATTCATACAAGTTTTTTTCATAATCAAAGACAAGAGGTAAATCCCTCACATCGATTTTTATTAAAGAGTATTCGCTAAATTGTATCTGTTCGGCTCAGGAACTCCGCTATCAACAATGAAATTACACAGACCTTCAGGAAGCAATAAGTTTTGTAGACATTTTTAAATTGCAGCTTGAACAGCTCGTAAATTAATACTCCAAATTTGAATTGAATTTGCACAGGGTGACTGTAATGAAATAAGATATGGAATATAGATGAAGTACAAAGTGAGACTTGAAATGTTCCTAGCGAATCTTCAAGGTAAACATTCCTAGCTTTGACATCAAATGGCGCGGCAAGACTCAATAAGTTCTTAAGAACAAAATAAGATTATTTTTTAATCCAGCTGGCTCGTGTCCGGCTTTCTTGAAATCATGTTTGAATAGTTTTGGTGGACTTTTGACATGTTTAACCACTAACTTGACAATACGAATTGAATGAAGATATCACAGTAAAATAATTATTTTCATATGAATCGGTTGCTTGGTTACAACGAGATAATAATCTACCCAGCCTCAGGATCGAGGAGCGGGTTAAAACGGGATACGGACCGAACCTTCTGCTTTCCCAGGCTGGTGTTAACAAATGACTTTGCAACATCAAATTTTTTCATGACTTCCGAGCTCGAAAGAGTAGATTTTTCATCCTTTCTACCACTGTTAACAAGATCCATCGTTTGTCAATGTCAACAATCAATTTTGCATGCCATATTCTGACATATTTATCTAACTCTAAGGAAAACATTTTGGAAGAAGGACACGTACTTGTAAATCAGTTCCATATCGTTCTTTGAAATTGGTCTGCTAATCCTGATAACAGAAGAAGAAACGTATAATTTCGATTGACGAGATCAGTTTAGCGCGTTTAAAGTACTTTACATAGGGTCTCTTTCTTTCTTCTCTATACTGTTCTCTGTGCATTTTCTAAGGTGCTGACAACGAGAATTTTGTCTATCAATCAAGAGCTTCTTTAGCAGGTTTAGCTGGTGATCATTTCATTTATTCTCGTGACCTTAATGCGTGATTTGGAAGTGATAAAGTACGTAACGATAAATTAGATGCCAGTTATTCTTCGGGGTCAAAGCGCCGATAGAAAGAGGCCAAGATTGGTCTGAGGTTATTAACAAAACTCATCCTTTACGGCTTCTACACTATCACTCTTCAGTTGCTCTGCCCTATTTTCTTTACTTTTACAGCGCTTATCATAATTTTTTTCGGAACCCTTAAAAGAAAAAATGAGTTTCCCACAACTGCTTCACAAAATTAATAGTCAGACATTTTAATCAACGGGATGTCTCAAAGATGGCTCCGTAGATCAGTTGTAACTAGCGCCTGACTGCATTGCAGGAAGTACCGTTGGATTTTTCAATTGCTTTTTTCTGATTTTCAATTACTTTGATTGCAATTACCCTATTAGGCTTTTATCTTTAACGCCAGTCTTTAAGGTAATGCTTAGATCCAACACAAGCAGTGTGCCTAGACATCGACTACGTCGTATCAATTTGCCCCTAAACGACAAGTTCGCGAGGGTTCCTATGATCTCCTATTTTTCCCTCGGTTTTTACTGCAGTTATAAATGTTTTAAGTATGAGATTATTCTGTTCCTAATATATAAACCATTTCTTTATCTTCTAAGGGAAAATTGCCAAAATTTCCACTTCATTGAGACTAAGTACGTTCATAACGAAAAAAGGAGACGGCCTTCTCCTTAACGAAATCCGAGCTCTATTTTTCCTTAACAAGTCCTTCGTACAGAACTGTGAAACTTCAATGACGGTACAACTTCTGGAGAAGATTCACCTTGTGTAAGAACCGAGAAAATAATTAATGTTAAACTTCCATAAAGGCGACATATTTTTTGTTCCTCTTTTTGAAAGCTTTGTCACCGTAATATTTGGCAAAGGTCAACATTTAATAGGCTACAAAATTGATGTTTACCGATCGCTAGGATAAGAATACACTGTGCAAACTAAACTGCACGCACCAAAGTTCTTCTTGTCAAAACACGAACAAGAAGATCATGTAACAACAAGGACGCATAGAGTCGTAAAGAAAGATGTTCCTTCAACTTGAAACAAGTTGGAGAGAAAGAAATTCTCCATAATATAAGATGCTGAACCTCAGACCTTCGGATTCTGCGCTCCAACGCATTTTATAGCTACACACATTGTATTTCTTCGTCACTCTTTTGTTGCGAACACAGTAAGTGTTGAGAAAGTGGTAGGTACATTTTCACATTATTTGTCAATTTGAAAATAGGACTTGTCCCTTTAAACATGAAAATCGAATTTTTGACCTTGCTTTGACAATTCTTGAGATTAACTTTTAAGTGGTTTCCTTGCCCTGACTGTTCAAGGACAGACGGTGCTTAATTGTTAGTGCCTTGGACTTTGGATTGTAATATTCGAGTTTTGAGCCTTATTTGGTCATTGAGTACGTTTTTCGATTTCGCTCTTTCAGACAAGACACTTATCTCTTATAGTATCGCTCTTCAATCTGGGTTAAGTTGTGCGAAGAACGGATAACGCTATCCAACGGATAAAATCACCTTCCAGCGACTAAGCGTTAAGAAAACCTACTGCGCTATCCATCGCATATAATAGAGATTTATCCAGTGGGGCCTGGGATTATAAATGAATCCCGGTAAACTTTCAGGGAAACCTGCGAAATGCTGGAGTTAGTGTCGGAAAAGTGACGTCAGCCGTGTAACCTCGCAACGCAAAACCAAGGGTGGTCTTTAGGATTGTGGTTTTGTAAAAGATATAGGCTAAGATCGACGCGATACGAAGCGTGTGACGACTAGAATAAAGATAGGAAAAGAAAACTACGCGAGTGACTAGTGTTGCTATACTGGGATTTCCAACACTAACTGGCACCTCCGACGGGACTGAGATCGAGACATGGAACTGGAGGCACTTCAGAAGAATTTGGACGCAAAACTCAAGCTTTTGGCGTACAAGCAAGAAAAGGGAAAGGGCATTGTGGACAAGGCAAACGCGACAACTATTGGGAGACACCGTGACGGGTTGGTGTGTTTAGCAAAAGAAGCGGACGAGATCAAATTAAAGATCGAAGAGAAGAAGATTGCAAAGGGTGAGCAAATGGACGAGGTATGTGCATGGAGCAATGAAATAGACAAAGTTATTGAGGGTGTAGACGCGGAGATCGAATACCTTGGGAAGTGTTTGGGGGAGGTGAAGAAAAAATCGCAAATGGCCGAAAAAGAAAGCGAGAAAGCGACAATCGCGAAGGAGAGAGAGGAGCAACTCGCGTTTGAAAAAGCACAATGGGAAATGAAGCTTGATTACGAAAAAAAATCAGAAGAATTAGGTAGCAAAAAAGGGAAAGGGTTATCAGGCGATTCCGGAATGCACGCAAAGTTGCCAAAGCTATCAATAACGAAGTTTGATGGGTCCTTCGAACAATGGCTCTCTTTTTGGAACAAATTTTCCGCGGAAATAGACGCGACGGATCTGTCAGCAGTGACAAAGTTCGCTTATCTAAAGGAACTCCTTGTTACAAAGGTACGAGCGGACATAGATGGACTCCCGTTCAATCTTGAGGGGTACGAAAGGGCGAAGGCCATCCTAAAATCGGAGTACGGGAAAACGTCAGAAATTGTAAATGCATATGTAAACAACATCATGGGTTTGCCTACCATCACAAGCGCCAGTCCAAAAGAAATTAATGAGTTTTACAAAAGGCTTCTGTTCAATGTACAAAGCTTAGAGACGCTCGGGAAGTTACGTGAAGTCTCCGGAAATGTGAGGGCGGTGTTAGACAAACTGAAAGGAATAAAGGGAGACTTAGTCCGGGGACACGAAGATTGGCGAGACTGGGATTTCGCTAAACTGATTCAGGCAATTAAAGGTTGGAGAGACATAAATTCAGAAGGAGAAGAAAGCGATGGTGCGAGTGTGTCCAAGAGGAAGAATGATCGCAACGACTGGAATGCCCGCGTTCCGCCGCCACGCGGAAGGTCTTATCAGGTCCAACAACAAGCAAATGGAGGACAGATGCGCGGATGCGTCTATTGCGATGACACGAACCACACATCCGCTAATTGCACCAAAGTTGTCGCGGTCGGAGACCGCAAACGAATTCTGAGCCAAAAACAGTTGTGTTTTAATTGTACAAGTGACAAACACAGAGCAGACAGCTGTAGAAGCCGCGGGTGTCATAACTGTCAACGCCGACATCACACGTCAATATGTGATCACCCACCAAGCGGTCACACAACGAGGGGAAGATTTATGACGGCACAAAACAAAGGAACAGAGAGAGTCGTGTATCCCGTTGTTGTCGTAGAAGTAAATGGAATCAAATGCCGCGCACTCCTAGACACTGGGGCAGGCAGCTCATACGCGTCGTCAGCTATCCTTGAACACCTGGTAAACAAACCGCTACGAGAAGAATTCAAGCGCATAGAGATGATGCTTGGGTCAACAAACAAGGTCATCGGAGTTCATAGCGTGACGATTGGCAGCCTTGATGGAAAATTTCGATTGGAAACGGAAGTCACCAGAGTGGACCGTAGTACATTGCTATCACTTGACAACCCAGGATATGCTGGGATACTGGAGAAATATCCCTACTTGGATGGGGTATACATGGACGACAGAGACGAGAAGCCTGAGCTACCAGTCCACATTATCCTGGGTGCGAGCGAGTACGCGAAAATAAAGACAGAAACCATACCAAAGATCGGACGTCCCGGCGAACCTGTTGCAGAGCTAACAAAGTTCGGATGGACAATTATGTCACCAGGTAAAGAAGTTGACCTCTCTAATATGTTCTTGACCCAGACGACAGCGGCAGATTACGAACAACTATGCAAATTAGATGTTCTAGGATTGCGTGACACACCAGGCGGAGATCAAGCAGATGTTTATGAAGAATTCAAGGAACAATTAACACGAGGGCCAGAGGGATGGTACGAGACGGGGCTACCCTGGAGGGGAAACTACCCTCCACTGCCCAACCACAGAGCGGGAAGCTTGAAGCGATTGGAAAGTACCATTCGGAAACTGGAGAAGAACGGAATACTCCAGAAGTATGACGCCATAATTAAAGACCAGCTTAACGAAGGAATAGTGGAGCGAGTGTCAGGCCCACCAGTGGGAAAGGAGTTCTATATTCCACATAAAGCAGTG